>NW_027457789.1:0-83146 GCF_050624435.1 Tenrec ecaudatus
AAGCCTAGGGGTGCCCTAGCATAAGCCTAGGGGTGCCCTAGCCTACGCCTAGGGGTGCCCTAGCCTTAGGCTAGGGGAGCCCTAGCCTTAGCCTAAGCCTAGGTGTGCCACAGCCTAAGCCTAGGGTTGCCCTAGCCTAAGCCTAGGGGTGCCCTAGCCTTAGGCTAGGCGAGCCCTAGCCTTAGCCTAAGCCTAGGTCTGCCCTAGCCTAAGTCTAGGGGTGCCCTACCCTTAGGCTAGGGGAGCCCTAGCTTTAGCCTAAGCCTAGGGGTGCATTAGCCTAAGTCTAGGGGTGCCCTAGCCTAAGCCTAGGGGTGCCCTAGCCTAAACCTAGGCGTGCCTAAGCCTTAGGATAGGAGGAGCCCTTGCCTTAGCCTAAGCCTAGGGCTGCCCTAGCCTAAGCCTAGGGGTGCCCTAGCTTAAGCCTAGGGTTGCCCTAGCCTAAGCCTAGGGGTGCTCTAGCCTAAGTCTAGGCGTGCCCTAGCCTAAGCCTAGGGGTGCCCTAGCCTTAGGCTAGGAGAGCCCTAGCCTTAGCCTAAGCCTAGGGGTGCCCTAGTCTAAGCATAGGGGTGCCCTAGCCTAAGCCTAGGGGTGCCCTATCCTAAGTCTAGGGGTGCCCTAGCCTAAGCCTAGGGGTGTCCTAGCCTAAGCCTAGGGGTGCCCTAGTGAATGCCTAGGGGTGCCCTAGCATAAGCCTAGGGGTGCCCTCGCCAAAGCCTATGGGTGCCCCAGCCTGAGGCTAGGGAAGCCCTAGCCTAAAACTTGGGGTGCCCTAGCCGAAGCCTAGCGGCGCTTTAGCCTAAACCTAGGGGTGACCTAGCCTTAGGCTAGGGGAGCCCTAGCCTTAGCCTAAGCCTAGGGGAGCCCTAGCCTAAGGCTAGGGTTGTCCTAGCCTAAGCCTAGGCATGCCCTAGCCTACGCCTAGGGGTGCCCTAGCCTTAGGCTAGGGGAGCCCTAGCCTTAGCCTAAGCCTAGGTGTGCCACAGCCTAAGCCTAGGGTGCCCAAACCTAAGCCTAGGGGTGCCGTAGCCTAAGCCTAGGGCTGCCCTAGCCTAAGCCTAGGGGTGCCCTAGCCTTAGGCTAGGCGAGCCCTAGCCTTAGCCTAAGCCTAGTTCTGCCCTAGCCTAAGCCTAGGGGTGCCATAGCCTGAGTCTAGGGGTGCCCCAGCCTGAGGCTAGGGAAGCCCTAGCCTAAAACTAGGGGTGCCCCAGCCGAAGCCAGCGGCGCTTTAGCCTAAACCTAGGGGTGCCCTAGCCTTAGGCTAGGGGAGCCCTAGCCTTAGCCTAAGCCTATGTGTGCCCAATCCTAAGCCTAGGGGTGCCGTAGCCTAAGCCTAGGGCTGCCCTAGCCTAAGCCTAGGGGTGCCCTAGCCTTAGGCTAGGAGAGCCCTAGCCTTAGCCTAAGCCTAGGTCTGCCCTAGCCTAAGTCTAGGGGTGCCCTACCCTTAGGCTAGGGGAGCCCTAGCTTTAGTCTAAGCCTAGGGGTGCCTTAGCCTAAGCCTAGGGGTGCACTAGCCTAAGCCTAGGGGTGCCCTAGCCTAAACCTAGGCGTGCCTTAGCCTTAGGATAGGGGAGCCCTTGCCTTAGCCTAAGCCTAGGGCTGCCCTAGCCTAAGCCTATGGGTGCCCTAGCTTAAGCCTAGGGTTGACCTAGCCTAAGCCTAGGGGTGCTCTAGCCTAAGTCTAGGGGTGCCCTAGCCTAAGCCTAGGGGTGCCCTAGCCTTAGGCTAGGAGAGCCCTAGCTTTAGCTTAAGCCTAGGGGTGCCGTAGCCTAAGCATAGGGGTGCCCTAGCCTAAGCCTAGGGGTGCCCTAGCCTATGTCTAGGGGTGACCTAGCCTAAGCCTAGGGGTGTCCTAGACTAAGCCTAGGGGTGCCCTAGCGAATGCCTAGGGGTTCCCCTAGCATAAGCCTAGGGGTGCCCTCGCCAAAGCCAATGGGTGCCCTCGCCTAAGCCTAGGGGTACCCTACCCTAAGCATAGGGGTGCCCTAGCATACGCCTAGGGGTGCCCTCGCCAAAGCCTATGGGTGCCCTCGCCTAAGCCTAGGGGTGCCCTAGCCTAAGCGTAGGGGTGACCTAGCCTAAGCTTGGGATGCCCTAGCCTAAACCTAGGGTTGCCCTAGCCTTAGGCTAGGGGAGCCCTAGCCTTAGCCTAAGCCTAGGGGTGCCCTAGCCTAAGCCTAGGGGTGCCCTAGCCTGAGCCTAGGGGTTCCCTAGCCTGAGCCTACGGGTGCCCTAACCTGAAGCTAGGGGAGCCCTAGCCTTAGTCTAGCCTAGGATTACCCTAACCTAAGCCTAGGGGTGCCGTAGCCTGAGTCTAGGGGTGCCCCAGCCTGAGGCTAGGGAAGCCGTAGCCTAAAATTAGGGGTGCCCTAGCCGAAGCCTAGCGGCGCTTTAGCCTAAACCTAGGGTTGCCCTAGCCTTAGCCTAGGGGTGCCCAAGCCTAAGCCTACGGTTGCCCTAGCCTTAGGCTAGGGGAGCCCTGGTCTTAGCCTAAGCCTAGGGGTGCCCTAGCTTAAGCCAAGGGGTGTCCTAGCCTAAGCCTAGGGGTGTCTTAGCCTAAGCCTTGGGGTGCCCTAGCGAATGCCTAGGGGCGCCCTAGCATAAGCCTAGGGGTGCCCTCGCCTAAGCCTAGGGGTTCCCTAGCCTAAATTTAGGGGTGCCCTAGCCTTAGGCTAGGGGAGCCCTAGCCTTAGCCTAAGCCTAGGGCTGCCCTAGCCTACGTCTAGGGGTGCCCTCGCCTAAACCTAGGGGTGCCCTAGCCTTAGGCTAGGGGAGCCCTAGCCTTAGCCTAAGCCTAGGTGTGCCACAGCCTAAGCCTAGGGGTGCCCAAACCTAAGCCTAGGGGTGCCATAGCGAAAGCCTAGGGCTGCCCTAGCCTAAGCCTAGGGGTGCCCTAGCCTTAGGCTAGGAGAGCCCGAGCCTTAGCCTAAGCCTAGGGGTGCCCTAGCCTAAGCATAGGGGTGGGTAGCCTAAGCTAGTGGTGCCCTAGCCTAAGTCTAGGGGTGCCCTACCCTTAGGCTAGGGGAGCCCTAGCTTTAGCCTAAGCCTAGGGGTGCATTAGCCTAAGCCTATGGGTGCCCTAGCATAAGCCTAGGGGTGCCCTAGCCTACGCCTAGGGGTGCCCTAGCCTTAGGCTAGGGGAGCCCTAGCCTTAGCCTAAGCCTAGGTGTGCCACAGCCTAAGCCTAGGGTTGCCCTAGCCTAAGCCTAGGGGTGCCCTAGCCTTAGGCTAGGCGAGCCCTAGCCTTAGCCTAAGCCTAGGTCTGCCCTAGCCTAAGTCTAGGGGTGCCCTACCCTTAGGCTAGGGGAGCCCTAGCTTTAGCCTAAGCCTAGGGGTGCATTAGCCTAAGTCTAGGGGTGCCCTAGCCTAAGCCTAGGGGTGCCCTAGCCTAAACCTAGGCGTGCCTAAGCCTTAGGATAGGAGGAGCCCTTGCCTTAGCCTAAGCCTAGGGCTGCCCTAGCCTAAGCCTAGGGGTGCCCTAGCTTAAGCCTAGGGTTGCCCTAGCCTAAGCCTAGGGGTGCTCTAGCCTAAGTCTAGGCGTGCCCTAGCCTAAGCCTAGGGGTGCCCTAGCCTTAGGCTAGGAGAGCCCTAGCCTTAGCCTAAGCCTAGGGGTGCCCTAGTCTAAGCATAGGGGTGCCCTAGCCTAAGCCTAGGGGTGCCCTATCCTAAGTCTAGGGGTGCCCTAGCCTAAGCCTAGGGGTGTCCTAGCCTAAGCCTAGGGGTGCCCTAGTGAATGCCTAGGGGTGCCCTAGCATAAGCCTAGGGGTGCCCTCGCCAAAGCCTATGGGTGCCCCAGCCTGAGGCTAGGGAAGCCCTAGCCTAAAACTTGGGGTGCCCTAGCCGAAGCCTAGCGGCGCTTTAGCCTAAACCTAGGGGTGACCTAGCCTTAGGCTAGGGGAGCCCTAGCCTTAGCCTAAGCCTAGGGGAGCCCTAGCCTAAGCCTAGGGTTGTCCTAGCCTAAGCCTAGGCGTGCCCTAGCCTACGCCTAGGGGTGCCCTAGCCTTAGGCTAGGGGAGCCCTAGCCTTAGCCTAAGCCTAGGTGTGCCACAGCCTAAGCCTAGGGTGCCCAAACCTAAGCCTAGGGGTGCCGTAGCCTAAGCCTAGGGCTGCCCTAGCCTAAGCCTAGGGGTGCCCTAGCCTTAGGCTAGGCGAGCCCTAGCCTTAGCCTAAGCCTAGTTCTGCCCTAGCCTAAGCCTAGGGGTGCCATAGCCTGAGTCTAGGGGTGCCCCAGCCTGAGGCTAGGGAAGCCCTAGCCTAAAACTAGGGGTGCCCCAGCCGAAGCCAGCGGCGCTTTAGCCTAAACCTAGGGGTGCCCTAGCCTTAGGCTAGGGGAGCCCTAGCCTTAGCCTAAGCCTAGGGGTGCCCAATCCTAAGCCTAGGGGTGCCGTAGCCTAAGCCTAGGGCTGCCCTAGCCTAAGCCTAGGGGTGCCCTAGCCTTAGGCTAGGAGAGCCCTAGCCTTAGCCTAAGCCTAGGTCTGCCCTAGCCTAAGTCTAGGGGTGCCCTACCCTTAGGCTAGGGGAGCCCTAGCTTTAGTCTAAGCCTAGGGGTGCCTTAGCCTAAGCCTAGGGGTGCACTAGCCTAAGCCTAGGGGTGCCCTAGCCTAAACCTAGGCGTGCCTTAGCCTTAGGATAGGGGAGCCCTTGCCTTAGCCTAAGCCTAGGGCTGCCCTAGCCTAAGCCTATGGGTGCCCTAGCTTAAGCCTAGGGTTGACCTAGCCTAAGCCTAGGGGTGCTCTAGCCTAAGTCTAGGGGTGCCCTAGCCTAAGCCTAGGGGTGCCCTAGCCTTAGGCTAGGAGAGCCCTAGCTTTAGCTTAAGCCTAGGGGTGCCCTAGCCTAAGCATAGGGGTGCCCTAGCCTAAGCCTAGGGGTGCCCTAGCCTATGTCTAGGGGTGACCTAGCCTAAGCCTAGGGGTGTCCTAGACTAAGCCTAGGGGTGCCCTAGCGAATGCCTAGGGGTGCCCTAGCATAAGCCTAGGGGTGCCCTCGCCAAAGCCAATGGGTGCCCTCGCCTAAGCCTAGGGGTACCCTACCCTAAGCATAGGGGTGCCCTAGCATACGCCTAGGGGTGCCCTCGCCAAAGCCTATGGGTGCCCTCGCCTAAGCCTAGGGGTGCCCTAGCCTAAGCGTAGGGGTGCCCTAGCCTAAGCTTGGGATGCCCTAGCCTAAACCTAGGGTTGCCCTAGCCTTAGGCTAGGGGAGCCCTAGCCTTAGCCTAAGCCTAGGGGTGCCCTAGCCTAAGCCTAGGGGTGCCCTAGCCTGAGCCTAGGGGTTCCCTAGCCTGAGCCTACGGGTGCCCTAACCTGAAGCTAGGGGAGCCCTAGCCTTAGTCTAGCCTAGGATTGCCCTAACCTAAGCCTAGGGGTGCCGTAGCCTGAGTCTAGGGGTGCCCCAGCCTGAGGCTAGGGAAGCCGTAGCCTAAAATTAGGGGTGCCCTAGCCGAAGCCTAGCGGCGCTTTAGCCTAAACCTAGGGTTGCCCTAGCCTTAGCCTAGGGGTGCCCAAGCCTAAGCCTACGGTTGCCCTAGCCTTAGGCTAGGGGAGCCCTGGTCTTAGCCTAAGCCTAGGGGTGCCCTAGCTTAAGCCAAGGGGTGTCCTAGCCTAAGCCTAGGGGTGTCTTAGCCTAAGCCTTGGGGTGCCCTAGCGAATGCCTAGGGGCGCCCTAGCATAAGCCTAGGGGTGCCCTCGCCTAAGCCTAGGGGTTCCCTAGCCTAAATTTAGGGGTGCCCTAGCCTTAGGCTAGGGGAGCCCTAGCCTTAGCCTAAGCCTAGGGCTGCCCTAGCCTACGTCTAGGGGTGCCCTCGCCTAAACCTAGGGGTGCCCTAGCCTTAGGCTAGGGGAGCCCTAGCCTTAGCCTAAGCCTAGGTGTGCCACAGCCTAAGCCTAGGGGTGCCCAAACCTAAGCCTAGGGGTGCCATAGCGAAAGCCTAGGGCTGCCCTAGCCTAAGCCTAGGGGTGCCCTAGCCTTAGGCTAGGCGAGCCCTAGCCTTAGCCTAAGCCTAGGTCTGCCCTAGCCTAAGCCTAGGGGTGCCATAGCCTGAGTCTAGGGGTGCCCCAGCCTGAGGCTAGGGAAGCCCTAGCCTAAAACTAGGGGTGCCCTAGCCGAAGCCAAGCGGCGCTTTAGCCTAAACCTAGGGGTGCCCTAGCCTTAGGCTAGGGGAGTCCTTGCCTTACCCTAAGCCTAGGGGTGCCCTATTCTAAGCCTAGGGGTGCCCTAGCCTAAGCCTAGGGTTGTCCTAGCCTTAGCCTAGGGGTGCCCTAGCCTACGCCTAGGGGTGCCCTAGCCTGAGGCTAGGGGAGCCCTAGCCTTAGCCTAAGCCTAGGGTTGTCCTAGCCTAAGCCTTGGGGTGCCCTAGCCTAAGCCTAGGGGTGCCCTAGCCTAAGCCTAGGGGTGCCCTAGCCTAAGCCTAGGGGTGCCCGAGCCTAAGCCTAGGGTTGCCATAGCCTAAGCCTAGGGGTGCCGTAGCCTAAGACTAGGTGTGCCCTAGCCTTAGGCTAGGGGAGCCCTAGCCTTAGCCTAAACCTATGGTTGCCCTAGCCTAAGCCTTGGGGTGCCCTAGCCTAAGCCTAGGGGTGCCCTAGCCTAAGCCTAGGGATCCCCTAGCCTAAGCCTAGGGTTGCCCTAGCCTTAGACTAGGGGAGCCCTAGCCTTAGCTTAAGCCTAGGATTGCCCTAGCCTAAGCCTAGGGGTGCCGTAGCCTGAGTCTAGGGGTGCCCCAGCCTGAGGCTAGGGAAGCCATAGCCTAAAATTAGGGGTGCCCTAGCCGAAGCCTAGCGGCGCTTTAGCCTAAACCTAGGGGTGCCCTAGCCTTAGCCTAGGGTTGCCCAAGCCTAAGCCTACGGTTGCCCTAGCCTTAGGCTAGGGGAGCCCTGGTCTTAGCCTAAGCCTAGGGGTGCCCTAGCTTAAGCCAAGGGGTGTCCTAGCCTAAGCCTAGGGGTGTCTTAGCCTAAGCCTTGGGGTGCCCTAGCGAATGCTTAGGGGCTCCCTAGCATAAGCCTAGGGGTGCCCTCGCCTAAGCATAGGGGTGCCCTCGCCTAAGCCTAGGGGTTCCCTAGCCTAAACTTAGGGGTACCCTAGCCTTAGGCTAGGGGAGCCCTAGCCTTAGCCTAAGCCTAGGGCTGCCCTAGCCTAAGTCTAGGGGTGCCCTAGCCTAAACCTAGGGGTGCCCTAGCCTTAGGCTAGGGGAGCCATAGCCTTAGCCTAAGCCTAGGTGTGCCACAGCCGAAGCCTAGGGGTGCCCAAACCTAAGCCTAGGGGTGCCGTAGCCTAGGCCTAGGGCTGCCCTAGCCTAAGCCTCGGGGTGCCCTAGCCGTAGGCTGGGTGAGCCCTAGCCTTAGCCTAAGCCTAGGTCTGCCCAAGCATAAGCCTAGGGGTGCCCTACCCATAGGCTAGGTGAGCCCTAGCTTTAGCTTAAGCCTAGGGGTGCCCTAGCCTAAGCCTAGGGGTGCCCTAGCCTAAGCGTGGGGGTGCCCTAGCATGAGCCTATGGGTGCCCTCGCCTAAGCCTAGGGGTGCCATAGCCTAAGCCTAGGGGTACCCTAGCCTAAGCCTAGGTGGGCCCTAGCCTTAGTCTAGGGGAGCCCTAGCCTTAGCCTAAGCCTAGGGTTGCCCTAGCCTAAGCCTTGGGGTGCCCTAGCCTAAGCCTAGCGGTGCCCTAGCCTAAGACAAGGGGTGCCCTAGCCTTAGGCTAGGGGACCCATAGCCTTAGCCTAAGCATAGGGGTGCCCTAACCTAAGCCTAGGGATGCCCTAGCCTTAGGCTAGGGGAGCCCTAGCCTTAGCCTAAACCTAGGGGTGCCCTAGCCTAAGCCTAGGGGTGCTCTAGCCTAAGCCTAGGGGTGCCCTAGCCTAAGCCTAGGGGTGCCCTAGCCTAAGCCTAGGGGTGCCCTAGCCTAAACCTAGGGGTGCCTTAGCCTTAGGATAGGCGAGCCCTAGCCTAAGCCTAGGGGTGCCCTAGCCTTAGGCTAGGAGAGCCCTAGCCTTAGCCTAAGCCTAGGGGTGCCCTAGCCTAAGCATAGGGGTGGCTAGCCTAAGCCTAGTGGTGCCCTAGCCTAAGTCTAGGGGTGCCCTAGCCTAAGCCTAGGGGTGCCCTAGCATAAGCCTAGGGGTGCCATAGCCTAAGCCTAGGGGTACCCTAGCCTAAGCCTTGGTGGGCCCTAGCCTTAGTCTAGGGGAGCCCTAGCCTTAGCCTAAGCCTAGGGTTGCCCTAGCCTAAGCCTTGGGGTGCCCTAGCCTAAGCCTAGCGGTGCCCTAGCCTAAGACAAGGGGTGCCCTAGCCTTAGGCTAGGGGACCCATAGCCTTAGCCTAAGCATAGGGGTGCCCTAACCTAAGCCTAGGGATGCCCTAGCCTTAGGCTAGGGGAGCCCTAGCCTTAGCCTAAACCTAGGGGTGCCCTAGCCTAAGCCTAGGGGTGCCCTGGCTTAAGCCTAGGGCTGCCCTAGCCTAAGCCTAGGGGTGCCCTAGGTTAAGCCTAGGGGTGCCCAAGCCTAAGCCTAGGAGTGCGCTAGCCTAAGCCTAGTGGTGCCCTAGCCTTAGGCTAGGAGAGCCCTAGCCTTAGCCTAAGCCTAGGGGTGCCCTATCCTAAGCATAGGGGTGGCTAGCCTAAGCCTAGTGGTGCCCTAGCCTAAGTCTAGGGGTGCCCTAGCCTAAGCCTAGGGGTGTCCTAGCCTAAGCCTAGGGGTGCCCTAGCGAATGCCTAGGGGTGCCCTAGCATAAGCCTAGGGGTGCCCTAGCCTACGCCTAGGGGTGCCCTAGCCTTAAGCTAGGGGAGCCCTAGCCATAGCCTAAGCCTAGGGTTGCCCTAGCCTAAGCCTTGGGGTGCCCTAGCCTAAGCCTAGGGGTGCCCTAGCCTACGCCTAGGGGTGCCCTAGGCTTAGGCTAGGGGAGCCCTAGCCTTAGCCTAAGCCTAGGTGTGCCACAGCCTAAGCCTAGGGGTGCCCAAACCTAAGCCAGGGGTGCCGTAGCCTAAGCCTAGGGCTGCCCTAGCCTAAGCCTAGGGGTGCCCTAGCCTTAGGCTAGGCGAGCCCTAGCCTTAGCCTAAGCCTAGGTCTGCCCTAGCCTAAGCCTAGGGGTGCCCTACCCTTAGGCTAGGGGAGCCCTAGCTTTAGCCTAAGCCTAGGGGTGCCCTAGCCTGAGCTTAGGGGTGCCCTAGCCTGAGGCTAGGGGAGCCCTAGCTTTAGCCTAAGCCTAGGGGTCCCCTAGACTAAGCCTGGTGTGCCCTAGCCTGAGCCTACGGGTGCCCTAGCATGAGGCTAGGGGAGCCCTAATGTTAGTCTAGCCTAGGATTGCCCTAAACTAAGCCTAGGGGTGCCATAGCCTGAGTCTAGGGGTGCCCGAGCCTGAGGCTAGGGGAGCCGTAGCCTTAGCCTAAGACTAGGGGTGCCCTAGCCTAAGCCTAGGGGTGCCCTAGCCTGAGACAAGGGGTGCCGTAGCCTTAGGCTACGGGAGCCCTAGCCTTAGCCTAAGCCTAGGGGTGCCCTAATCTAAGCCTAGGGGTGCCCTAGCCTGAGCCTAGGGTTGCCCTAGCCTTAGCCTAGGGGTGCCCTAGCCTAAGCCAAGGGGTGCTCTAGCCTTAGGCTAGGGGAACCCTAGCCTTACCCTAAGCATAGGGGTGCCCTAGCCTAAGCCTAGGGGTGCCCTAGCCTTAGCCTAGGGGTGCCCTAGCCTAAGCCAAGGGGTGCTCTAGCCTTAGGCTAGGGGAACCCTAGCCTTACCCTAAGCATAGGGGTGCCCTAGCCTAAGCCTAGGGGTGCCCTAGCCTTACCCTAGGGGTGCCCTAGCCTAAGCCAAGGGGTGCTCTAGCCTTAGGCTAGGGGAACCCTAGCCTTAGCCTAAGCCTAGGGGTCCCCTAGCCTAAGCATAGGGGTGCCCTAGACTAAGCCTAGGGGTGCCATAGCCAGAGTCTAGCGGTGCACTAGCCTTAGGCTAGGGGAGCCCTAGCCTTAGCCTAAGCCTAGGGTTGCCCTAGCCTAAGCCTCGGGGTGCCCTAGCCTGAGGCTAGGGGTGCCCAAGCCTAAGCCTAGGGGTGCTCTAGCCTAAGGCTAGGGGTGCCCTAGCCTAAGACTAGGGGTGCCCTAGCCTAAGACTAGGGGTGCCCTAGCCTAAGCCTAGGGGTGCCCTAGCCTGAGACTAGGGGAGCCCTAGCCTTATCCTAAACCTTGGGGAGCTCTAGCCCAAGCCTAAGGGTGCCCTAGCCTAAGCCTAGGGGTCCCCTAACCTAAGCCTAGGGGTGCCCTAGCCTAAGCCTAGGGGTGCCCTAGCCTAAGCCTAGGGGTACCCTAGCCTAAGCCTAGGGGTGCCCTAGCCTAAGCCTAGGGGAGCCCTAGCCTAAGACTAGGGGTGCCCTATCCAAAGACGAGGGGTGCCCTAGCAGAAGCCTAGGGCTGTCCTATCCTAAGCCTAGGGGTGCCCTTGCCTGAGACTAGGGGAGCCCTAGCCTTAGCCTAAGCCTTGGGGTGCCCTAGCCTAAGCCTAGGGGTGCCCTTACCTAAGACTAGGGGTGTCCTAGCCTGAGCCTATGGGTGCCATAGCCTGAGCCTACATGTGCCCTAGCCTGAGGCTTGGGGAGCCCTAGCCTTACGCTAAGTCTAGTGGTTCCCTAGCCTAAGCCTAGGGGTGCCCTAGCCAAAGCCTAGGGGTGCTCTAGCATTAGGCTAGGGGAGCCCTAGCCTTAGCCTAAACCTAGGGGTGCCCTAGCCTAAACTTAGGGGTGCCCTAGCCTTAGGCTTGTGGAGCCCTAGCTTAGGCTAAGCCTAGGGTACCCTTGCATAAGCCTAGCGGTGCCCTAGCCTGAGCCTAGGGGTGCCCTAGCCTGAGCTTACGGGTGCCCTATCCTGAGGCTAGGGGAGCCCTAGCGTTTGTCTAGCCTAGGATTGCCCTAGCCTGAGCCTAGGGGTGCCCTACCCTTAGGCTAGGGGAGCGCTAGCCTTTTCCTAAGCCTAGCAGTGCCCTAGCATAAGCCTAGGGGTGCCCAAGCCTGAGCCTAAGGGTGCCGTAGCCTTAGGCTAGGCGAGCCCTAGCCTTAGCATAAGCCTAGGTGTCCCCTAGCCTAAGCCTAGGGGTGCCCTAGACTAAGGCTAGCGGAGCCCTAGCCTGAGACTAGGGGTGCCCTAGCCTGAGCCTAGGGGTGCCCTAGCCTGAGCTTAGGGATGCCCTAGCCTGAGCCTAGGGGTGTCCTAACCTTATGCTAGGGGTGCCCTAGCCTTAGCCTAAGCCTAGGGTTGCCCTAGCCTAAGCCTAAGGGTTCCCTAGCCTAAGCCTAGGTGTGCCCTAGCCTAAGCCTAGGGGTGCCCTAGCCTTAGCCTAAGCCTAGGGGTCCCCTACTAAGCCTAGGAGTGCCCTAGCCTGACTCTAGGGGTGCCGCAGCCTTAGGCTACGGGAGCCCTAGCCTTAGCCTAAGCCTAGGGGTGCCCTAGCCTAATCCTAGGAGTGCCCTAGCCTAATCCTAGGGGTGCCCTAGCCTGAGGCTAGGGGAGCCCTAGCCTTAGCCTAAGCCTAGGGGTCCCCTACTAAGCCTAGGAGTGCCCTAGCCTGACTCTAGGGGTGCCGCAGCCTTAGGCTACGGGAGCCCTAGCCTTAGCCTAAGCCTAGGGGTGCCCTAATCTAAGCCTAGGGGTGCCCTAGCCTGAGCCTAGGGGTGCCCAAGCCTAAGCCTAGGGGTGCTCTAGCCTAAGCCTAGGGGTGCCCTAGCCTGAGCCTAGGGGTGCCCTAGCCTGAGGTTAGGGCTGCCCTAGCCTGAGCCTAGGGGTGCCCTAGCCTGAGGCTAGGGGAGCCTTAGTCTTAGACTAAGCCTAGGGGTGCCCTAGCCTAAGCTTAGGGGTGCCCTATCATGAGTCTAGGGGTGCCCTAGCCTAAGCCTAGGGGTGCCCTAGCCTAAGCCTAGGGGTGCCCTAGCCTTAGCTTAAGCCTGGGGGTGCCCTAGCCTAAGTCTAAGGGTGCCCTAGCCTAAGCCTAGGGGTGCCATAGACTAAGCCTAGCGGTGCCTTAGCCTTAGTCTAGGGGAGCCCTAGCCTTAGCCTAAGCCTAGGGGAGCCCTAGCCTAAGCATTTGGGTGCCCTAGCCTAAGCCTAGGGGTCCCCTAGCCTAAGCCTAGGGGTGCCCTAGCCTAAGCCTAGGGGTGCCATAGCCTTAGGCTAGGGGAACCCTAGCGTTAGCCTAAGCCTAGGATTGCCCTAGCCTAAGCTTAGAGGTGCGCTAGCCTGAGTCTAGGGGTGCCCTAGCCTTAGGCTAGAGGAGCGCTAGCCTTAGCTTAAGCCTGGGGGTGCCCTAGCCTAAGTCTAAGGGTGCCCTAGCCTAAGCCTAGGGGTGCCATAGCCTAAGCCTAGCGGTGCCTTAGCCTTAGTCTAGGGGAGCCCTAGCCTTAGCCTAAGCCTAGGGGAGCCCTAGCCTAAGCATTTGGGTGCCCTAGCCTAAGCCTAGGGGTCCCCTAGCCTAAGCCTAGGGGTGCCCTAGCCTAAGCCTAGGGGTGCCATAGCCTTAGGCTAGGGGAACCCTAGCGTTAGCCTAAGCCTAGGATTGCCCTAGCCTAAGCTTAGAGGTGCGCTAGCCTGAGTCTAGGGGTGCCCTAGCCTAATCCTAGGTGTGCCCTAGCCTGAGCTTAAGGATGCCTTAGCCTTAGGCTAGGGGAGCCCTAGCATTAGTCTAAGCCTCGGGGTGCCCTAGCCTGAGCCTAGGGTTGCCCGAGCCTGAGGCTAGGGGAGCCGTTGCCTTAGCCTATGTCTAGGGGTGCCCTAGCCTAAGCCTAGGGGTGCCCTAGCCTGAGCCTAGGGCTGCCCTAGCCTGAGCCTAGGGGTGCCGTAGCCTAAGCCTAGGGGTGCCCAAGCCTAAGCCTAGGGGTGCCCTGGGCTAAGCCTAGGGGTTCCCTAGCCTAAGCCTAGGGGTGCCCTAGCCTAAGCCTAGGGGTGCCGTAGCCTGAGCCTAGGGCTGGCGTAGCCTGAGCCTAGTGGTGCCCTAGCCTGAGCCTAGGGGTGGCCTAGCCTGAGGCTAGGGGAGTCCTAGCCTAAGTCTAGCCTAGGATTGCCCTAGCCTAAGCCTAGGGGTGCCATAGAGTGAGTCCAGGGGTGCCCTAGCCTGAGGCTAGGGGAGCCGTAGCCTTAGCGTAAGCCTAGGGGTGCACTAGCCTAAGCCTAGGGGTGCACTAGCCTAAGCCTAAGGGTACCCTAGCCTAAGCCTAGGGTTCCCATAGCCTAAGCCTAGGGGTGCCCTAGCCTAAGCCTAGGTGTGCACTAGCCTTAGGCAAGGGGAGCCCTAGCCTTAGCCTAAGCCTAGGGTTGCCCTAGCCTAAGACTTGGGGTGCCCTAGCCTAAGCCTAGGGGTGCCCTAGCTTAAGCCTAGGTTTGCCCTAGCTTTAGGCTAGGGGAGCCCTAGCCTTAGCCTAAGCCTAGGGGTGCCCTAGCCTAAGCCTAGGGGTGCCCTAACCTAAGCCTAGGGGTGCCCTAGCCTTAGCCTAGGGGTGCCCTAGCCTTAGCCTAAGCCTAGGGGTGCCCTAGCCTAAGCCTAGGGGTGCCCTAGCCTGAGCCTAGGGGTGCCCTAGCCTGAGCCTACGGGTGCCCTAGCCTGAAGCTAGAGGAGCCCTAGCCTTAGTCTAGCCTAGGATTGCCCTAGCCTAAGCCTAGGGGTGACATAGCCTGAGTCTAGGGGTGCCCCAGATGAGGCTAGGGAACCCCTAGCCTAAAACTAGGGGTGCCCTAGCCGAAGCCTAGCGGCGCTTTAGCCTAAACCTAGGGGTGCCCTAGCCTTAGGCTAGGGGAGCCCTAGCCTTAGCCTAAGCCTAGGGGTGCCCTACCCTAAGCCTAGGGGTGCCTTAGCCTAAGCCTAGGGGTGACCTAGCCTTAGGCTAGGGTAGCCCTAGCCTTAGACTAAGCCTAGGGGAGCCCTAGCCTAAGCCTAGGGTTGTCCTAGCCTAAGCCTAGGCGTGCCCTAGCCTACGCCTAGGGGTGCCCTAGCCTTAGGCTAGGGGAGCCCTAGCATTAGCCTAAGCCTAGGTGTGCCACAGCCTAAGCCTAGGGTGCCCAAACCTAAGCCTAGGGGTGCCGTAGCCTAAGCCTAGGGCTGCCCTTGCCTAAGCCTAGGGGTGCCCTAGCCTTAGACTAGGCGAGCCCTAGCCTTAGCCTAAGCCTAGGTCTGCCCTAGCCGAAGCCTAGGGGTGCCATAGCCTTAGTCTAGGGGTGCCCCAGCCTGAGGCTAGGGAAGCCCTAGCCTAAAACTAGGGGTGCCCTAGCCGAAGTCAGCGGCACTTTAGCCTAAACCTAGGGGTGCCCTAGCCTTAGCCTAAGCCTAGGGGTGGCCTACCCTAAGCCTAGGGGTGCCCTATCCTAAGCCTAGGGGTGACCTAGCCTTAGGCTAGGGGAGCCCTAGCTTAGCCTAAGCCTATGGGAGCCCTAGCCTAAGCCTAGGGTTGTCCTAGCCTAAGCCTAGGGGTGCCCTAGCCTACGCCTAGGGGTGCCCTAGCCTTAGCCTAAACCTAGGTGTGCCACAGCCTAAGCCTAGGGGTGCCCAAACCTAAGCCTAGGGGTGCCGTAGCCTAAGCCTAGGGCTGCCCTAGCTTAAGCCTACGGGTGCCCTAGCCTGAAGCTAGGGGAGCCCTAGCCTTAGTCTAGCCTAGGTTTACCCTAGCCTAAGCCTAGGGGTGCCATTGCCTGAGTCTAGCATGCACTAGCCTTAGGCTAGTGGAGCCCTAACCTTAGCCTAAGCCTAGGGCTGCCCTAGCCTAAGCCTAGGGGTGCCCTAGCCTGAGCCTAGGGGTGCCCTACCCTAAGCCCAGGGGTGCCATAGACTAAGGCTAGGGGTCCCCTAGCTTAAGACTAGGGGTGCCCTAGCCTAAGATTAGGGGTGCCCTAGCCGAAGCCTAGGGGTGCCCTAGCCGAAGCCTAGGGGTGCCCTAGGCTGAGACTAGGGGAGTCCTAACCTTAGCCTAAGCCTAGGGGTGCCCTAGCCTAAGCCTAGATGTGCCCTAGCCTTAGCCTAAACATAGGGGTGGCCTAGCCAGAGCCTAGGGGTGCCCTAGCCTTAGGCTAGGGGAGCCCTAGCCTTAGCCTAAACCTAGTGGTGCCCTAGCCTGAGCCTAGGGGTGCCCTAGCCTTAGGCTAGGGGAGCCCAAGCCTTAGCCTAAGCCTAGGGGTGCCCTAGCTGAGGCTAGGGGAGCTGTTGCCTTAGCCTAAGTCTAGGGGTGCCCTAGCCTAAGCCTAGGGGTGCCCTAGCCTGAGCCTAGGGGTGCCGTAGCCTTAGGCTACGGGAGCCCTAGCCTTAGCCTAAGCCTAGGGGTGCCCTAATCTAAGCCTAGGGGTTCCCTAGCCTGAGCCTAGGGTTGCCCTAGCCTGAGGCTAGGGGAGCCCTAGCGTTAGCCTAAGCCAAGGATTGCCCTAGCCTAAGCTTAGAGGTGCGCTAGCCTGAGCCTAGGGGTGCCCTAGCATAAGCCTAGGGGTGTCCTAGCCTGAGCCTAGGGCTGCCCTAGCCTGAGCCTAGGGGTGCCCTAGCCTGAGGCTAGGGGAGCCGTAGCCTTAGCCTAAGCCTAGGGGTGCCCTAGCCTAAGCCTAGGGGTGCCCTAACCTAAGCCTAGGGGTGCCCTAGCCTTAGCCTAGGGGTGCCCTAGCCTTAGCCTAAGCCTAGGGGTGCCCTAGCCTAAGCCTAGTTGTGCCGTAGCCTGAGCCTAGGGGTGCCCTAGCCTGAGCCTACGGGTGCCCTAGCCTGAAGCTAGAGGAGCCCTAGCCTTAGTCTAGCCTAGGATTGCCCTAGCCTAAGCCTAGGGGTGACATAGCCTGAGTCTAGGGGTACCCCAGCCTGAGGCTAGGGAACCCCTAGCCTAAAATTAGGGGTGCCCTAGCCGAAGCCTAGCGGCGCTTTAGCCTAAACTTAGGGGTGCCCTAGCCTTAGGCTAGGGGAGCCCTAGCCTTAGCCTAAGCCTAGGCGTGCCCTACCCTAAGCCTAGGGGTGCCTTAGCCTAAGCCTAGGGGTGACCTAGCCTTAGGCTAGGGGAGCCCTAGCCTTAGAGTAAGCCTAGGGGAGCCCTAGCCTAAGCCTAGGGTTGTCCTAGCCTAAGCCTAGGCGTGCCCTAGCCTACGCCTAGGGGTGCCCTAGCCTTAGGCTAGGGGAGCCCTAGCCTTAGCCTAAGCCTAGGTGTGCCACAGCCTAAGCCTAGGGGTGCCCAAACCAAAGCCTAGGGGTGCCGTAGCCTAAGCCTAGGGCTGCCCTAGCCTAAGCCTAGGGTTGCCCTAGCCTTAGGCTAGGCGAGCCCTAGCCTTAGCCTAAGCCTACGTCTGCCCTAGCCTAAGTCTAGGGGTGCTCTAGCCTAAGGCTAGGGGTGCCCTAGCCTAAGACTAGGGGTGCCCTAGCCTAAGACTAGGGTGCCATAGCCTAAGCCTAGGGGTGCCCTAGCCTGAGACTAGGGGAGCCCTAGCCTTATCCTAAACCTTGGGGAGCTCTAGCCTAAGCCTAGGGGTGCCCTAACCTATGCCTAGGGGTCCCCTAGCCTAAGCCTAGGGGTGCCCTAGCCTAAGCCTAGGGGTGCCCTAGCCAGAGCCTAGGGGAGCCCTAGCCTAAGACTAGGGGTGCCCTAGCCTAAGACGAGGGGTGCCCTAGCAGAAGCCTAGGGCTGTCCTATCCTAAGCCTAGGGGTGCCCTTGCCTGAGACTAGGGGAGCCCTAGCCTTAGCCTAAGCCTTGGGGAACCCTAACCTAAGCCTAGGGGTGCCCTAGCCTAAGCCTAGGGGTGCCCTAGCCTAAGCCTATGGGTGCTCTAGCCTTAGGCTAGGGGAGCCCTAGCCTTAGCCTAAGCCTACGGGTGCCCTACCCTAAGCCTAGGGGTGCCCATACCTAAGACTAGGGGTGTCCTAGCCTGAGCCTATGGGTGCCATAGCCTGAGCCTACAGGTGCCCTAGCCTGAGGCTTGGGGAGCCCTAGCCTTACGCTAAGTCTAGTGGTTCCCTAGCCTAAGACTAGGGGTGCCCTAGCCAAAGCCTAGGGGTGCTCTAGCATTAGGCTATGGGAGCCCTAGCCTTAGCCTAAACCTAGGGGTGCCCTAGCCTAAGCTTAGGGGTGCCCTAGCCTTAGGCTAGTGGAGCCCTAGCTTAGCCTAAGCCTAGGGTGCCCTTGCATAAGCCTAGCGGTGCCCTAGCCTGAGCCTAGGGGTGCCCTAGCCTGAGCCTACGGGTGCCCTAGCCTGAGGCTAGGGGAGCGCTAGCCTTTTCCTAAGCCTAGCAGTGCCCTAGCCTAAGCTTAGGGGTGCCCAAGGCTGAGCCTAGGGGTGCCGTAGCCTTAGTCTAGGCGAGCCCTAGCCTTAGCATAAGCCTAGGTGTGCCCTAGCCTAAGCCTAGGGGTGCCCTAGACTAAGGGTAGCGGATTCCTAGCCTGAGACTAGGGGTGCTCTAGCCTGAGCCTAGGGGTGCCCTAGCCTGAGCCTAGGGGTGCCCTAGCCTGAGCCTAGGGGTGCCCTAACCTTAGGCTAGGGGTGCCCTAGCCTTGGCCTAAGCCTAGGGGTGCCCTAGCCTAAGCCTAGGGGTGCCCTAGCCTAAACCTAGGTGTGCCAGAGCCTAAGCCTAGGGGTGCCCTAGACATAGGCTAGAGGAGCCCTAGCCTTTGCCTAAGCCTAGGTGTGCCCTAGCCTCAGCCTATGGGTGACCTAGCCTAAGCCTAGTGGTGCCCTAGCCTTAGGCTAGGGGAGCCCTAGCCTTAGCCTAAGCCTAGGGGTGCACTAGCTTAACCCTAGGGGTGCCCTAGCCTAAGCCTAGGGGTGCTTAGGGGAGCCCTAGCCTTAGCCTAAGCCTAAGGGTGCCCTAGCCTAATCCTAGGAGTGCCCTAGCCTAAGCCTAGGGGTGCCCTAGCCTTAGGTTAGGGCTGCCCTAGCCTGAGCCTAGGGGTGCCCTAGCCTGAGGCTAGGGGAGCCTTATTCTTAGACTAAGCGTAGGGGTGTCCTAGGCTTAGGCTAGAGGAGCGCTAGCCTTAGCTTAAGCCTGGGGGTGCCCTAGCCTAAGTCTAAGGGTGCCCTAGCCTAAGCCTAGGGGTGCCATAGCCTAAGCCTAGGGGTGCCTTAGCCTTAGGCTAGGGGAGCCCTAGCCTTAGCCTAAGCCTAGGGGAGCCCTAGCCTAAGCATTTGGGTGCCCTAGCCTAAGCCTAGGGGTCCCCTAGCCTAAGCCTAGGGGTGCCCTAGCCTAAGCCTAGGGGTGCCCTAGCCTTAGGCTAGGGGAACCCTAGCCTAAGCCTAAGCCAAGGGGTGCTCTAGCCTTAGGCTAGGGGAACCCTAGCCTTAGCCTAAGCATAGGGGTGCCCTAGCCAAAGCCTAGGGGTGCCCTAGCTTAAGCCTAGGGGTGCCCTAGCCTGAACTTAGGGGTGCTCTAGCCTGAGCCTACGGGTGCCCTAGCCTGAAGCTAGGGGAGCCCTAGCCTTAGTCTAGCCTAGGTTTGCCCTAGCCTAAGCCTAGGGGTGTCATTGCCTGAATCTAGCATGCACTAGCCTTAGGCTAGGGGAGCCCTAGCCTTAGCCTAAGCCTAGGGTTGCCCTAGCCTAAGCCTAGGGGTGCCCTAGCCTGAGCCTAGGGTTGCCCTAGCCTAAGCCCAGGGGTTCCCTAGACTAAGGCTAGGGGTGCCCTAGCCTAAGACTAGGGGTGCCCTAGCCTAAGATTAGGGGTGCCCTAGCCGAAGCGTAGGGGTGCCCTAGCCGAAGTCTAGGGGTGCCCTAGGCTGAGACTAGGGGAGCCCTAGCCTTAGCCTAAGCCTAGGGGTGCCCTAGCCTAAGCCTAGGGGTGCCCTAGCCTTAGCCTAAACATAGGGGTGGCCTAGCCTGAGCCTAGGGGTGCCCTAGCCTTAGGCTAGGGGAGCCCTAGCCTTAGCCTAAACCTAGTGGTGCCCTAGCCTGAGCCTAGGGGTGCCCTAGCCTTAGGCTAGGGGAGCCCTAGCCGTAGCCTAAGCCTAGGGGTGCCCTAGCCTAAGCCAAGGGGTGCCCTTGCCTAAGACTAGGGGTGCCCTAGTCTAAGCCTAGGGGTGCCCTAGCCTAAGCCTAGGGGTGCCCTAGCTGAGGCTAGGGGAGCTGTTGCCTTACCCTAAGTCTAGGGGTGCCCTAGCCTAAACCTAGGGGTGCCATAGCCTGAGCTTAGTGGTGCCGTAGCCTTAGGCTACGGGAGCCCTACCCTTAGCCTAAGCCTATGGGTGCCCTAATCTAAGCCTAGGGGTTCCCTAGCCTGAGCCTTGGGTTGCCCTAGCCTGAGGCTAGGGGAGCCCTAGTGTTAGCCTAAGCCTAGGATTGCTCTAGCCTAAGCTTAGGGGTGTGCTAGCCTGAGTCTAGGGGTGCCCGAGCCTGAGGCTAGGGGAGCCGTTGCCTTAGCCTATGTCTAGGGGTGCCCTAGCATAAGCCTAGGGGTGCCCTAGCCTGAGCCTAGGGCTGCCCTAGCCTGAGCCTAGGGGTGCCCTAGCCTGAGGCTAGGGGAGCCGTAGCCTTAGCCTAAGCCTAGGGGTGCCCAAGCCTAAGCCTAGGGGTGCCCAAGCCTAAGCCTAGGGGTGCCCTAGCCTAAGCCTAGGGGTGCCCTAGCCTAAGCCTAGGGGTGCACTAGCCTTAGGCTAGGGGAGCCCTAGCTTTAGCCTAAGCTTTGGAGTGCCCTAGCCTAAGCCTAGGGGTGCCCTTACCTGAGTTTAGGGGTGCCTTAGCCTTAGGCTAGTGGAGCCCTAGCCTTAGCCTAAGCCTAGGGGTGCCGTAGCCTTAGCCTAGGGGTGCCCTAGCCTAAGCCAAGGGGTGTTCTAGCCTTAGGCTAGGGGAGCCCTAGCCTTAGCCCAACCCTAGGGGAGCCCTAGCCTAAGCCTTGGCGTGCTCTATTCTTAGGCTAGGGGAGCCTTAGCCTTGGCCTAAGCCTAGGGGAGCCCTAGCCAAAGCCTAGGGGTGCCCTAGCCTAAGCCTAGGGGTGCCTAGCCTTAGCATAGGGGTGCCCTAGACTTAGCCTAAGCCTAGAGGTGCCCTACCCTAAGCCTAGGGGTGCCCTAGCCTAAGCCAAGGGTTGCTCTACCCTTAGGCTAGGGGAGCGCTAGCCTTAGCGTAAGCCTAGGGGAGCCCTAGCCTAAGGCTAGGTGTGCCCTAGCCTAAACCTAGGGGTGCCCTAGCCTAAGCCTACGGGAGCACTAGCCTAAGCCTAGGGTGCCCTAGCCTAAGCCTAGGGGTGCCCCAGCCTGAGCCTAGGAGTGCCCTAGCCTGAGTCTACGGGTGCCCTAGCCTGAGGCTAGGGGAGCCCTAGCCTTAGTCTAGCCTAGGACGCCCTAGCCTAAGCCTAGGGGTGCCATAGCCTGAGTCTAGGGGTACCCTAGCCAGAGGCTAGGGGAGCCGTAGCCTGAGCCTAAGCCTAGGGGTGCCCTAGCCTAAGCCTAGGGGTGCCCAAGCCTAAGACTAGGGGTGCCCTGGCCTAAGCCTAGGGGTTCCCTAGCCTAAGCCTAGGGGTGCCCTAGCCTAAGCCTAGGGGTGCCGTAGCCTGATCTTAGGGGTGCCCTAGCCTGAGTCTAGGGCTGGCCTAGCCTGACCCTATTGTTGCCCTAGCCTGAGCCTAGGGGTGGCCTAGCCTGAGGCTAGGGGAGTCCTAGCCTAAGTCTAGCCTAGGATTGCCCTAGCCTAAGCCTAGGGTTCCCATAGCCTAAGCCTAGGGCTGCCCTAGCCTGAGCCTAGGGGTGCCCTAGCCTGAGGCTAGGGGAGCCGTAGCCTTAGCCTAAGCCTAGGGGTGCCCAAGCCTAAGCCTAGGGGTGCCCAAGCCTAAGCCTAGGGGTGCCCTAGCCTAAGCCTAGGGGTGCCCTAGCCTAAGCCTAGGGGTGCACTAGCCTTAGGCTAGGGGAGCCCTAGCTTTAGCCTAAGCTTTGGAGTGCCCTAGCCTAAGCCTAGGGGTGCCCTAACCTGAGTTTAAGGGTGCCTTAGCCTTAGGCTAGTGGAGCCCTAGCCTTAGCCTAAGCCTAGGGGTGCCGTAGCCTTAGCCTAGGGGTGCCCTAGCCTAAGCCAAGGGGTGTTCTAGCCTTAGGCTAGGGGAGCCCTAGCCTTAGCCCAACCCTAGGGGAGCCCTAGCCTAAGCCTTGGGGTGCTCTAATCTTAGGCTAGGGGAGCCTTAGCCTTGGCCTAAGCCTAGGGGAGCCCTAGCCAAAGCCTAGGGGTGCCCTAGCCTAAGCCTAGGGGTGCCTAGCCTTAGCATAGGGGTGCCCTAGACTTAGCCTAAGCCTAGAGGTGCCCTACCCTAAGCCTAGGGGTGCCCTAGCCTAAGCCAAGGGTTGCTCTACCCTTAGGCTAGGGGAGCGCTAGCCTTAGCGTAAGCCTAGGGGAGCCCTAGCCTGAGGCTAGGTGTGCCCTAGCCTAAGCCTAGGGGTGCCCTAGCCTAAGCCTACGGGAGCACTAGCCTAAGCCTAGGGTGCCCTAGCCTAAGCCTAGGGGTGCCCCAGCCTGAGCCTAGGAGTGCCCTAGCCTGAGTCTACGGGTGCCCTAGCCTGAGGCTAGGGGAGCCCTAGCCTTAGTCTAGCCTAGGACGCCCTAGCCTAAGCCTAGGGGTGCCATAGCCTGAGTCTAGGGGTGCCCTAGCCTGAGGCTAGGGGAGCCGTAGCCTGAGCCTAAGCCTAGGGGTGCCCTTGCCTAAGCCTAGGGGTGCCCAAGCCTAAGACTAGGGGTGCCCTGGCCTAAGCCTAGGGGTTCCCTAGCCTAAGCCTAGGGGTGCACTAGCCTAAGCCTAGGGGTGCCGTAGCCTGATCTTAGGGGTGCCCTAGCCTGAGTCTAGGGCTGGCCTAGCCTGACCCTAGTGTTGCCCTAGCCTGAGCCTAGGGGTGGCCTAGCCTGAGGCTAGGGGAGTCCTAGCCTAAGTCTAGCCTAGGATTGCCCTAGCCTAAGCCTAGGGTTCCCATAGCCTAAGCCTATGGGTGCCCTAGCCTAAGCCTAGGTGTGCCCTAGCCTTAGGCTAGGGGAGCCTTATCCTTAGCCTAGGGGTGCCCTAGCCTTAGCCTAGGGGTGCCCTAGCCTTAGCCTAAGCCTAGGGGTGCCCTAGCCTAAGCCTAGGGGTGCCCTAGCCTGAGCCTAGGGGTGCCCTAGATTGAGCCTACGGGTGCCCTAGCCTGAAGCTAGGGGAGCCCTAGCCTTAGTCTAGCCTAGGATTGCCCTAGCCTAAGCCTAGGGGTGACATAGCCTGAGTCTAGGGGTGTCCCAGCCTGAGGCTAGGGAACCCCTAGCCTAAAACTAGGGGTGCCCTAGCCGAAGCCTAGCGGCGCTTTAGCCTAAAACTAGGGGTGCCCTAGCCTTAGGCTAGGGGAGCCCTAGCCTTAGCCTAAGCCTAGGGGTGCCCTACCCTAAGACTAGGGGTGCCCTAGCCTAAGCCTAGGGGTGACCTAGCCTTAGGCTAGGGGAGCCCTAGCCTTAGCCTAAGCCTAGGGGAGCCCTAGCCTAAGCCTAGGGTTGTCCTAGCCTAAGCCTAGGCGTGCCCTAGCCTACGCCTAGGGGTGCCCTAGCCTTAGGCTAGGGGAGCCCTAGCCTTAGCCTAAGCCTAGGTGTGCCACAGCCTAAGCCTAGGGTGCCCAAACCTAAGCTTAGGGGTGCCGTAGCCTAAGCCTAGGGCTGCCCAACCTAAGCCTAGGGGTGCCCTAGCCTTAGGCTAGGCGAGCCCTAGCCTTAGCCTAAGCCTAGGTCTGCCCTAGCCTAAGCCTAGGGGTGCCATAGCCTGAGTCTAGGGGTGCCCCAGCCTGAGGCTAGGGAAGCCCTAGCCTAAAACTAGGGGTGCCCTAGCCGAAGCCAGCGGCACTTTAGCCAAAACTTAGGGGTGCCCTAGCCTTAGGCTAGGGGAGCCCTAGCCTTAGTCTAAGCCTAGGGGTGCCCAACCCTAAGCCTAGGGGTGCCCTAGCCTAAGCCTAGGGGTGACCTAGCCTTAGGCTAGGGGAGCCTTAGCCTTACCCTAAGCCTATGGGAGCCCTAGCCTAAGCCTAGTGTTGTCCTAGCCTAAGCCTAGGGGTGCCCTACCCTTAGGCTAGGGGAGCCCTAGCTTTAGCCTAAGCATAGGGGTGCCCTAGCCTAAGCCTAGGGGTGAGTAGCCTAAGCGTAGGGGTGCCCTAGCATAAGCCTATGGGTGCCCTCGCCTAAGCCTAGGGTTGCCCTAGCCCAAGCCTTGGGGATCCCTAGCCTAAGCTTAGCGGTGCCCTAGCCTAAGCCAAGGGGTGCCCTAGCATTAGGCTAGGGGAGCCCTCGCCTAAGCCTAGGTGTGCCCTAGCCTAAGCATAGGGGTGCCCTAGCATAAGCCTAGGGGTGCCCTCGCCAAAGCCTAGGGTGCCCTCGCCTAAGCCTAGGGGTGCCCTAGCCTAAGCCTAGGGGTGCCCTAGCCTAAGCCTATGGGTGCCCTTGCTAAGCCTAGGGGTGCCCTAGCCTAAGCCTAGGGGTGCCCTTCCTAAGCCTAGGGGTGCCCTAGCCTAAGCCTAGGGGTGCCCTAGCCTGAGCCTAGTGGTGCCCTAGCCTGAGCCTACAGGTGGCCTAGCCTGAGGCTAGGGGAGCCCTAGCCTTAGTCTAGCCTAGGTTTGCCCTAGCTTAAGCCCAGGGGTTCCATAGCCTGAGTCTAGGGGTGCCCTAGCCTGAGGCTAGGGGAGCCGTAGCCTTAGCCTAATCCTAGGGGTGCCCGACCCTAAGCCTAGGGGTGCCCTAGCCTAAGCCTAGGGGTGCCTGAGCCTAAGCCTAGGGGTGCCCTAGCCTAAGCCTAGGGTTGCCATAGCCTAAGCCTAGGGGTGCCGTAGCCTAAGTCTAGGGATGCCCTAGCCTAAGCCTAGGGGTGCCCTAGCCTGAGCCTAGGTGTGCCCTAACCTTAGGCTAGGGGAGCCCTAGCCTTAGCCTAAACCTAGGGTTGCCCTAGCCTAAGCCTTGGGGTGCCATAGCCTAAGCCTAGGGGTGACCTAGCCTAAGTCTAGGGATGCCCTAGCCTAAGCCTAGGGGTGCCCTAGCCTGAGCCTACGGGTGCCCTAGTCTGAAGCTAGAGGAGCCCTAGCCTTAGTCTAGCCTAGGATTGCCCTAGCCTAAGCCTAGGGGTGACATAGCCTGAGTCTAGGGGTGCCCCAGCCTGAGGCTAGGGAAGCCCTAGCCTAAAACTAGGGGTGCCCTAGCCGAAGCCTAGCGGCGCTTTAGCCTAAACCTAGGGGTGCCCTAGCCTAAGCCTACGGTTGCCCTAGCCTTAGGCTAGGGGAGCCCTGGTCTTAGCCTAAGCCTAGGGATGCCCTAGCTTAAGCCAAGGGGTGTCCTAGCCTAAGCCTAGGGGTGTCTCAGCCTAAGCCTTGGGGTGCCCTAGCGAATGCCTAGGGGCGCCCTAGCATAAGCCAAGGGGTGCCCTCGCCTAAGCCTAGGGGTGCCCTCGCCTAAGCCTAGGGGTGCCTTAGCCTAAGCCAAGGGGTTCCCTAGCCTAAACTTAGGGGTGCCCTAGCCTTAGGCTAGGCGAGCCCTAGCCTTAGCCTAAGCCTAGGGGTGCCCTAGCCTAAGCCTAGTGGTGCCCTAGCCTACGCCTAGGGGTGCCCTAGCCTAAGCCTAGGGGTGCCCTAGCCTACGCGTAGGGGTGCCCTAGCCTTAGGCTAGGGGAGCCTAGCCTTAGCCTAAGCCTAGGTGTGCCACAGCCTAAGCCTAGGGGTGCCCAAGCCTAAGCCTAGGGGTGCCCTAGCCTAAGCCTAGGGGTGCCCTAGCCTAAGCCTAGGGGTGCACTAGCCTTAGGCTAGGGGAGCCCTAGCTTTAGCCTAAGCTTTGGAGTGCCCTAGCCTAAGCCTAGGGGTGCCCTAACCTGAGTTTAAGGGTGCCTTATCCTTAGGCTAGTGGAGCCCTAGTCTTAGCCTAAGCCTAGGGGTGCCGTAGCCTTAGCCTAGGGGTGCCCTAGCCTAAGCCAAGGGGTGTTCTAGCCTTAGGCTAGGGGAGCCCTAGCCTTAGCCCAACCCTAGGGGAGCCCTAGCCTAAGCCTTGGGGTGCTCTAATCTTAGGCTAGGGGAGCCTTAGCCTTGGCCTAAGCCTAGGGGAGCCCTAGCCAAAGCCTAGGGGTGCCCTAGCCTAAGCCTAGGGGTGCCTAGCCTTAGCATAGGGGTGCCCTAGACTTAGCCTAAGCCTAGAAGTGCCCTACCCTAAGCCTAGGGGTGCCCTAGCCTAAGCCAAGGGTTGCTCTACCCTTAGGCTAGGGGAGCGCTAGCCTTAGCGTAAGCCTAGGGGAGCCCTAGCCTAAGGTTAGGTGTGCCCTAGCCTAAGCCTAGGGGTGCCCTAGCCTAAGCCTACGGGAGCACTAGCCTAAGCCTAGGGTGCCCTAGCCTAAGCCTAGGGGTGCCCCAGCATGAGCCTAGGAGTGCCCTAGCCTGAGTCTACGGGTGCCCTAGCCTGAGGCTAGGGGAGCCCTAGCCTTAGTCTAGCCTAGGACGCCCTAGCCTAAGCCTAGGGGTGCCATAGCCTGAGTCTAGGGGTGCCCTAGCCTGAGGCTAGGGGAGCCGTAGCCTGAGCCTAAGCCTAGGGGTGCCCTTGCCTAAGCCTAGGGGTGCCCAAGCCTAAGACTAGGGGTGCCCTGGCCTAAGCCTAGGGGTTCCCTAGCCTAAGCCTAGGGGTGCCCTAGCCTAAGCCTAGGGGTGCCGTAGCCTGATCTTAGGGGTGCCCTAGCCTGAGTCTAGGGCTGGCCTAGCCTGACCCTAGTGTTGCCCTAGCCTGAGCCTAGGGGTGGCCTAGCCTGAGGCTAGGGGAGTCCTAGCCTAAGTCTAGCCTAGGATTGCCCTAGCCTAAGCCTAGGGTTCCCATAGCCTAAGCCTAGGGGTGCCCTAGCCTAAGCCTAGGTGTGCCCTAGCCTTAGGCTAGGGGAGCCTTATCCTTAGCCTAGGGGTGCCCTAGCCTTAGCCTAGGGGTGCCCTAGCCTTAGCCTAAGCCTAGGGGTGCCCTAGCCTAAGCCTAGGGGTGCCCTAGCCTGAGCCTAGGGGTGCCCTAGATTGAGCCTACGGGTGCCCTAGCCTGAAGCTAGGGGAGCCCTAGCCTTAGTCTAGCCTAGGATTGCCCTAGCCTAAGCCTAGGGGTGACATAGCCTGAGTCTAGGGGTGTCCCAGCCTGAGGCTAGGGAACCCCTAGCCTAAAACTAGGGGTGCCCTAGCCGAAGCCTAGCGGCGCTTTAGCCTAAACCTAGGGGTGCCCTAGCCTTAGGCTAGGGGAGCCCAAGCCTTAGCCTAAGCCTAGGGGTGCCCTACCCTAAGCCTAGGGGTGCCCTAGCCTAAGCCTAGGGGTGACCTAGCCTAAGCCTAGGCGTGCCCTAGCCTACGCCTAGGCTTGCCCTAACTTACGCCTAGGGGTGCCCTAGCCTTAGGCTAGGGGAGCCCTAGCCTTAGCCTAAGCCTAGGGGAGCCCTAGCCTAAGCCTAGGGTTGTCCTAGCCTAAGCCTAGGCGTGCCCTAGCCTACGCCTAGGGGTGCCCTAGCCTTAGGCTAGGGGAGCCCTAGCCTTAGCCTAAGCCTAGGTGTGCCACAGCCTAAGCCTAGGGTGCCCAAACCTAAGCTTAGCGGTGCCGTAGCCTAAGCCTAGGGCTGCCCAACCTAAGCCTAGGGGTGCCCTAGCCTTAGGCTAGGCGAGCCCTAGCCTTAGCCTAAGCCTAGGTCTGCCCTAGCCTAAGCCTAGGGGTGCCATAGCCTGAGTCTAGGGGTGCCCCAGCCTGAGGCTAGGGAAGCCCTAGCCTAAAACTAGGGGTGCCCTAGCCGAAGCCAGCGGCACTTTAGCCAAAACTTAGGGGTGCCCTAGCCTTAGGCTAGGGGAGCCCTAGCCTTAGTCTAAGCCTAGGGGTGCCCAACCCTAAGCCTAGGGGTGCCCTAGCCTAAGCCTAGGGGTGACCTAGCCTTAGGCTAGGGGAGCCTTAGCCTTACCCTAAGCCTATGGGAGCCCTAGCCTAAGCCTAGTGTTGTCCTAGCCTAAGCCTAGGGGTGCCCTACCCTTAGGCTAGGGGAGCCCTAGCTTTAGCCTAAGCATAGGGGTGCCCTAGCCTAAGCCTAGGGGTGAGTAGCCTAAGCGTAGGGGTGCCCTAGCATAAGCCTATGGGTGCCCTCGCCTAAGCCTAGGGTTGCCCTAGCCCAAGCCTTGGGGAGCCCTAGCCTAAGCTTAGCGGTGCCCTAGCCTAAGCCAAGGGGTGCCCTAGCCTTAGGCTAGGGGAGCCCTCGCCTAAGCCTAGGTGTGCCCTAGCCTAAGCATAGGGGTGCCCTATCATAAGCCTAGGGGTGCCCTCGCCAAAGCCTAGGGTGCCCTCGCCTAAGCCTAGGGGTGCCCTAGCCTAAGCCTAGGGGTGCCCTAGCCTAAGCCTATGGGTGCCCTTGCTAAGCCTAGGGGTGCCCTAGCTTAAGCCTAGGGGTTCCCTTCCTAAGCCTAGGGGTGCCCTAGCCTAAGCCTAGGGGTGCCCTAGCCTGAGCCTAGTGGTGCCCTAGCCTGAGCCTAGTGGTGCCCTAGCCTGAGGCTAGGGGAGCCCTAGCCTTAGTCTAGCCTAAGTTTGCCCTAGCTTAAGCCTAGGGGTTCCATAGCCTGAGTCTAGGGGTGCCCTAGCCTGAGGCTAGGGGAGCCGTAGCCTTAGCCCAATCCTAGGGGTGCCCGACCCTAAGCCTAGGGGTGCCCTAGCCTAAGCCTAGGGGTGCCTGAGCCTAAGCCTAGGGGTGCCCTAGCCTAAGCCTAGGGTTGCCATAGCCTAAGCCTAGGGGTGCCGTAGCCTAAGTCTAGGGATGCCCTAGCCTAAGCCTAGGGGTGCCCTAGCCTGAGCCTAGGTGTGCCCTAACCTTAGGCTAGGGGAGCCCTAGCCTTAGCCTAAACCTAGGGTTGCCCTAGCCTAAGCCTTGGGGTGCCATAGCCTAAGCCTAGGGGTGCCCTAGCCTAAGTCTAGGGATGCCCTAGCCTAAGCCTAGGGGTGCCCTAGCCTGAGCCTAGGGGTGCCCTAACCTGAGCCTACGGGTGCCCTAGCCTGAAGCTAGAGGAGCCCTAGCCTTAGTCTAGCCTAGGATTGCCCTAGCCTAAGCCTAGGGGTGACATAGCCTGAGTCTAGGGGTGCCCCAGCCTGAGGCTAGGGAAGCCCTAGCCTAAAACTAGGGGTGCCCTAGCCGAAGCCTAGCGGCGCTTTAGCCTAAACCTAGGGGTGCCCTAGCCTAAGCCTACGGTTGCCCTAGCCTTAGGCTAGGGGAGCCCTGGTCTTAGCCTAAGCCTAGGGATGCCCTAGCTTAAGCCAAGGGGTGTCCTAGCCTAAGCCTAGGGGTGTCTCAGCCTAAGCCTTGGGGTGCCCTAGCGAATGCCTAGGGGCGCCCTAGCATAAGCCAAGGGGTGCCCTCGCCTAAGCCTAGGGGTGCCCTCGCCTAAGCCTAGGGGTGCCTTAGCCTAAGCCAAGGGGTTCCCTAGCCTAAACTTAGGGGTGCCCTAGCCTTAGGCTAGGCGAGCCCTAGCCTTAGCCTAAGCCTAGGGGTGCCCTAGCCTAAGCCTAGGGGTGCCCTAGCCTACGCCTAGGGGTGCCCTAGCCTTAGGCTAGGGGAGCCCTAGCCTTAGCCTAAGCCTAGGGTTGCCCTAGCCTAAGCCTTGGGGTGCCCTAGCCTAAGCCTAGGGGTGCCCTAGCCTACGCGTAGGGGTGCCCTAGCCTTAGGCTAGGGGAGCCTAGCCGTAGCCTAAGCCTAGGTGTGCCACAGCCTAAGCCTAGGGGTGCCCAAACATAAGCCTAGGGGTGCCGTAGCCTAAGCCTAGGGGTGCCCTAGCATAAGCCTAGGGGTGCCCTAGCCTTACGCTAGGCGAGCCCTAGCCTTAGCCTAAGCCTAGGTCTGCCCTAGCCTAAGCCTAGGTGTGCCCTACCCTTAGGCTAGGGGAGCCCTAGCTTTAGCCTAAGCCTAGGGTTGCCCTAGCCTAAGCCTAGGGGTGCCCTAGCCTAAGCGTGGGGGTGCCCTAGCATAAGCCTATGGGTGCCCTCGCATAAGCCTACGTGTGCCCTAGCCTTAGGCTAGGGGAGCCCTAGCCTTAGCCTAACCCTAGGGTTGCCCTAGCCTAAGCCTAGGGGTGCCGTAGCCTAAGCCTAGGGGTGCCCTAGCCTAAGCCTAGGGGTGCCCTAGCCTAAGCCTAGGGGTGTCCTAGCCTAAGCCTAGGGGTGTCCTAGCCTAAGCCTAGGGGTGCCCTAGCCTAAGCCTAGGGGTGCCCTAGCATAAGCCTAGGGGTGCCCTCACCAAAGCCTATGGGTGCCCTCGCCTAAGCATAGGGGTGCCCTAGCCTAAGCCTAGGGGTGCCCTAGCCTAAGCCTAGGGGTGCCCTTGCTAAGCCAAGGGGTGCCCTAGCCTAAGCCTAGGGGTTCCCTTCCTAAGCCTAGGGGTGCCCTAGCCTAAGCCTAGGGGTGCCCTAGCCTGAGCCTAGTGGTGCCCTAGCCTGAGCCTACAGGTGGCCTAGCCTGAGGCTAGGGGAGCCCTAGCCTTAGTCTAGCCTAGGTTTGCCCTAGCTTAAGCCTAGGGGTTCCATAACCTGAGTCTAGGGGTGCCCTAGCCTGAGGCTAGGGGAGCCGTATCCTTAGCCTAAGCCTAGCGGTGCCCTAGCCTAAGCCTAGGGGTGCCCGAGCCTAAGCCTAGGGGTGCCCTAGCCTAAGTCTAGGGTTGCCATAGCCTAAGCTTAGGGTGCCCTAGCCTAAGCCTAGGTGTGCCCTAGCCTTAGGCTAGGGGAGCCCTAGCCTTAGCCTAAACCTAGGGTTGCCCTAGCCTAAGCCTTGGAGTGCCATAGCCTAAGCCTAGGGGTGCCCTAGCCTAAGCCTAAGGATGCCCTATCCTAAGCCTAGGGTTGCCCTAGCCTTAGGCTAGGGGAGCCCTAGCCTTAGCCTAAGCCTAGGGCTGCCCAAGCCTAAGCCTAGGGGTGCCCTAGCCTGAGCCTAGGGGTTCCCTAGCCTGAGCCTACGGGTGCCCTAACCTGAAGCTAGGGGAGCCCTAGCCTTAGTCTAGCCTAGGATTGCCCTAGCCTAAGCCTAGGGGTGCCGTAGCCTGAGTCTAGGGGTGCCCCAGCCTGAGGCTAGGGAAGCCCTAGCCTAAAACTAGGGGTGCCCTAGCCTAAGCCTACGGTTGCCCTAGCCTTAGGTTAGGGGAGCCCTGGTCTTAGCCTAAGCCTAGGGGTGCCCTAGCTTAAGCCAAGGGGTGTCCTAGCCTAAGCCTAGGGGTGTCTTAGCCTAAGCCTAGGGGTGCCCTCGCCTGAGCCTAGGGGTGCCCTCGCCTAAGCCTAGGGGTGCCCTAGCCTAAGCCTAGGGGTTCCCTAGCCTAAACTTAGGGGTGCCATAGCTTTAGGCTAGGCGAGCCTTAGCCTTAGCCTAAGCATAGGGCTGCCCTAGCCTAAGCCTAGGGGTGCCCTAGCCTAAACCTAGGGGTGCCCTAGCCTTAGGCTAGGGGAGCCCTAGCCTTAGCCTAAGCCTAGGTGTGCCACAGCCAAGACTAGGGGTGCCCAAACCTAAGCCTAGGGGTGCCGTTGCCTAAACCTAGGGCTGCCCTAGCCTAAGCCTAGGGGTGCCCTAGCCTTAGGCTAGGCGAGCCCTAGCCTTAGCCTAAGCCTAGGTCTGCCCTAGCCTAAGCCTAGCGGTGCCATAGCCTGAGTCTAGGGGTGCCCCAGCCTGAGGCTAGGGAAGCCCTAGCCTAAAACTAGGGGTGCCCTAGCCGAAGCCTAGCGGCGGTTTAGCCTAAACCTAGGGGTGCCCTAGCCTTTGGCTAGGGGAGCCCTACCCTTAGCCTAAGCCTAGGGGTGCCCTACCCTAAGCCTAGGGGTGACCTAGCCTAAGCCTAGGGTTGTCCTAGCCTAAGCCTAGGGGTGCCCTAGCCTATGCCTAGGGGTGCCCTAGCCTTAGGCTAGGGGAGCCCTAGCCTTAGCCTAAGCCTAGAGTTGCCCTAGCATAAGCCTTGAGGTGCCCTAGCCTAAGCCTAGGGGTGCCCTAGCCTACGCCTAGGGGTGCCCTAGCATTAGGTTAGGGGAGCCTAGCCTTAGCCTAAGCCTAGGTGTGCCACAGCCTAAGACTAGGGGTGCACAAACATAAGCCTAGGGGTGCCGTAGCCTAAGCCTAGGGCTGCCCTAGCCTAAGCCTAGGGGAGCCCTAGCCTTAGGCTAGGCGAGCCCTAGCCTTAGCCTAAGCCTAGGTCTGCCCTAGCCTAAGCCTAGGGGTGCCCTACCCTTAGGCTAGGGGAGCCCTAGCTTTAGACTAAGCCTAGGGGTGCCCTAGCCTAAGCCTAGGGGTGCCCTAGCCTAAGCGTGGGGGTGCCCTAGCATAAGCCTATGGGTGCCCTCGCCTAAGCCTAGGGGTCCATAGCCTAAGCCTAGGGGTACCCTAGGTAAGCCTAGGTGTGCCCTAGTCTTAGGCTAGGGGAGCCCTAGCCTTAGCCTAAGCCTAGGGTTGCTCTAGCCTAAGCCTTGGGGTGCCCTAGCCTAAGCCTAGCGGTGCCCTAGCCTAAGCCAAGGGGTGCCCTAGCCTTAGGCTAGGGGAGCCATAGCCTTAGCCTAAGCATAGGGGTGCCCTAACCTAAGCCTAGGGGTGCCCTAGCCTAAGCCTAGGGGTGCCCTATCCTAAACCTAGGGGTGCCTTAGCCTTAGGATAGGCGAGCCCTAGCCTTAGCCTAAGGCTAGAGCTGCCGTAGCCTAAGCCTAGGGGTGCCCTAGCTTAAGCCTAGGGGTGCCCTAGCCTAAGCCTAGGGGTTCTCTAGCCTAAGTCTAGGGGTGCCCTAGCCTAAGCCTAGGGGTGCCCTAGCCTTAGGCTAGGAGAGCCCTAGCCTTAGCCTAAGGCTAGGGGTGCCCTAGCCTAAGCATAGGGGTGCCCTAGCCTTAGCCTAGGGGTGCCCTAGCCTAAGTCTAGGGGTGCCCTAGCCTAAGCCTAGGGGTGTCCTAGCCTAAGCCTAGGGGTGCCCTAGCGAATGCCTAGGGGTGCCCTAGCATAAGCCTAGGGGTGCCCTCGCCAAAGCCTATGGGTGCCCTCGCATAAGCCTCGGGGTGCCCTAGCCTAAGCATAGGGGTGCCCTAGCATAAGCCTAGGGGTGCCCTCACCAAAGCCTATGGGTGCCCTCGCCTAAGCCTACGGGTGCCCTAGCCTTAGCCTAGGGGTGCCCTAGCCTAAGCCTAGGGGTTCCCTTCCTAAGCCTAGGGGTGCCCTAGCCTAAGCCTAGGGGTGCCCTATCCTGAGCCTAGAGGTGCCCTAGCCTGAACCTAGGGCTGGCATAGCCTGAGCCTAGTGGTGCCCTAGCCTGAGCCTACGGGTGGCCTAGCCAGAGGCTAGGGGAGCCCTAGCCTTAGTCTAGCCTGGGTTTGCCCTAGCTTAAGCCTAGGGGTGCCATAGCCTGAGTCCAGGGGTGCCCTAGCCTGAGGCTAGGGGAGCCGTAGCCTTAGCCTAAGCCTAGGGGTGCCCTAGCCTAAGCCTAGGGGTGCCCTAGCCTAAGCCTAGGGGTGCCCTAGCCTAAGCCTAGGGGTGCCCTAGCCTAAGCCTAGGGGTGCCCTAGCCTTAGGCTAGGGGAGCCCTAGCCTTAGCCTAAGCCTAGGGGTGCCCTAGCCTAAGCCTAGGGGTGCCCTAGCCTGATCCTAGGGGTGCCCTAGCCTAAGCCTACGGGTGCCCTAGCCTGAAGCTAGGGGAGCCCTAGCCTTAGTCTAGCCTAGGATTGCCCTAGCCTAAGCCTAGGGGTGCCGTAGCCTGAGTCTAGGTGTGCCCCAGCCTGAGGCTAGGGAAGCCCTAGCCTAAAACTAGGGGTGCCCTAGCCGAAGCCTAGCGGCGCTTTAGCCTAAACCAAGGGGTGCCCTAGCCTTAGCCTAGGGGTGCCCTAGCCTAAGCCTACGGTTGCCCTAGCCTTAGGCTAGGAGAGCCCTGGTCGTAGCCTAAGACTAGGGGTGCCCTAGTTTAAGCCAAGGGGTGTCCTAGCCTAAGCCTTGGGGTGCCCTAGCGAATGCCAAGGGGCGCCCTAGCATAGCCTAGGGGTGCCCTCGCCTAAGCCTAGGGGTGCCCTCGCCTAAGCCTAGGGGTGCCCTAGCCTAAGCCTAGGGGTTCCCTAGCCTAAACTTAGGGTTGCCCTAGCCTTAGGCTAGGCGAGCCCTAGCCTTAGCCTAAGCCTAGGGCTGCCCTAGCCTATGCCTAGGGGTGCCCTAGCCTAAACCTTGGGGTGCCCTAACCGTAGTCTAGGGGAGCCCTAGCCGTAGCCTAAGCCTAGGGGTGCCCTAGCCTAAGACTAGGGGTGCCCTAGCCTAAGACTAGGGGTGCCCTTGCCTAAGCCTAGGCGTGCCCTAGCATTAGGCTAGGGGAGTCCTAGCTTTAGCCTAAGCCTAGGGGTGTCCTAGCCTTAGGCAAGGGGAGCCCTAGCCTTAGCCTAAGCCTAGGGGTGCCCTAGCCTAAGCCTAGGGGTCCCCTAGCCTGAGTCTACGGGTGCCCTAGCCTGAAGCTAGGGGAGCCCTAGCCTTAGTCTAGCCTAGGGGTGCCCCAGCCTAAGCCTAGGGGTGCCCAAACCTAAGCCTAGGGGTGCCCTAGCCTAAGCCTAGGGCTGCCCTAGCCTAAGCCTAGGGGTGCCCTAGCCTTAGGCTAGGCGAGCCCTAGCCTTAGCCTAAGCATAGGTCTGCCCTAGCCTAAGACTAGGGGTGCCCTAACCTTAGTCTAGGAGAGCCCTAGCCTTAGCCTAAGCCTAGGGGTGCCCTTGCCTAAGACTAGGTGTGCCCTACCCTAAGCCTAGTCGTGCCAAAGCATAAGCCTAGGGGTGGCCTCGCCTAAGCCTAGGGGTGCCCTAGCCTAAGTCTAGGGGTGCCCAAGCCTAAGGCAACGGGTGCCCTAGCCTTAGGTTATGGGAGCCCTTGTATTAGCCTAAGCCTAGGGGTGCCCTAGCCTAAGCCTAGGGGTGCCCTAGCCTAAGCCTAGGGTTGCCCTAGCCTAAGTCTAGGGGTGCCCTAGCCTAAGCCTAGGGGTGCCCTAGCCTTAGTCTAGGGGAGCCCTAGCCTTAGCCTAAGCCTAGGGGTGCCCTAGCCTAAGCCTAGGGGTGCCCTAGCCTAAGCCTAGGGGTGCCCTAGCCTAAGCCTAGGGGTGCCCTAGCCTAAGCCTAGGGGTGCCCTAGCCTTAGGCTAGGGGAGCCCTAGCCTTAGCCTAAGCCTAGGGGTGCCCTAGCCTAAGCCTAGGGGTGCCCTAGCCTGATCCTAGGGGTGCCCTAGCCTAAGCCTACGGGTGCCCTAGCCTGAAGCTAGGGGAGCCCTAGCCTTAGTCTAGCCTAGGATTGCCCTAGCCTAAGCCTAGGGGTGCCGTAGCCTGAGTCTAGGTGTGCCCCAGCCTGAGGCTAGGGAAGCCCTAGCCTAAAACTAGGGGTGCCCTAGCCGAAGCCTAGCGGCGCTTTAGCCTAAACCAAGGGGTGCCCTAGCCTTAGCCTAGGGGTGCCCTAGCCTAAGCCTACGGTTGCCCTAGCCTTAGGCTAGGAGAGCCCTGGTCGTAGCCTAAGACTAGGGGTGCCCTAGTTTAAGCCAAGGGGTGTCCTAGCCTAAGCCTTGGGGTGCCCTAGCGAATGCCAAGGGGCGCCCTAGCATAGCCTAGGGGTGCCCTCGCCTAAGCCTAGGGGTGCCCTCGCCTAAGCCTAGGGGTGCCCTAGCCTAAGCCTAGGGGTTCCCTAGCCTAAACTTAGGGTTGCCCTAGCCTTAGGCTAGGCGAGCCCTAGCCTTAGCCTAAGCCTAGGGCTGCCCTAGCCTATGCCTAGGGGTGCCCTAGCCTAAACCTTGGGGTGCCCTAACCGTAGTCTAGGGGAGCCCTAGCCGTAGCCTAAGCCTAGGGGTGCCCTAGCCTAAGACTAGGGGTGCCCTAGCCTAAGACTAGGGGTGCCCTTGCCTAAGCCTAGGCGTGCCCTAGCATTAGGCTAGGGGAGTCCTAGCTTTAGCCTAAGCCTAGGGGTGTCCTAGCCTTAGGCAAGGGGAGCCCTAGCCTTAGCCTAAGCCTAGGGGTGCCCTAGCCTAAGCCTAGGGGTCCCCTAGCCTGAGTCTACGGGTGCCCTAGCCTGAAGCTAGGGGAGCCCTAGCCTTAGTCTAGCCTAGGGGTGCCCCAGCCTAAGCCTAGGGGTGCCCAAACCTAAGCCTAGGGGTGCCCTAGCCTAAGCCTAGGGCTGCCCTAGCCTAAGCCTAGGGGTGCCCTAGCCTTAGGCTAGGCGAGCCCTAGCCTTAGCCTAAGCATAGGTCTGCCCTAGCCTAAGCCTAGGGGTGCCCTAACCTTAGTCTAGGAGAGCCCTAGCCTTAGCCTAAGCCTAGGGGTGCCCTTGCCTAAGACTAGGTGTGCCCTACCCTAAGCCTAGTCGTGCCAAAGCATAAGCCTAGGGGTGGCCTCGCCTAAGCCTAGGGGTGCCCTAGCCTAAGTCTAGGGGTGCCCAAGCCTAAGGCAACGGGTGCCCTAGCCTTAGGTTATGGGAGCCCTTGTATTAGCCTAAGCCTAGGGGTGCCCTAGCCTAAGCCTAGGGGTGCCCTAGCCTAAGCCTAGGGTTGCCCTAGCCTAAGTCTAGGGGTGCCCTAGCCTAAGCCTAGGGGTGCCCTAGCCTTAGTCTAGGGGAGCCCTAGCCTTAGCCTAAGCCTAGGGGTGCCCTAGCCTAAGCCTAGGGGTTCCCTAGCCTAAGCCTAGGGGTGCCCTAGCCTTAGGCTAGGGGACCCCTAGCCTTAGCCTAAGCCTAGGGGTGCCCTAGCCTAAGACTAGTGGTGCCCTAACCTAAGCCTAGGGGTGCCCTAGCCTTAGCATAGGGTTGCCTAGCCTAAGCCTAGGGTTGCCCTAGCCTTAGGCTAGGGGAGCCCTGGCCTTAGCTTAAGCCTAGGGGTTCACTAGCCTAAGCCAAGGGGTATCCTAGCCTAAGCCTAGGGGTGTCCTAGCCTAAGCCTAGGGGTGCCCTGGCGAATGCCTAGGGGTGCTCTAGCTTAAGCCTAGGGGTGCCCTCGCCTAAGCCTAGGGGTGCCCTCGCCTAAGCCTAGGGGTGCCCTAGCCTAAGCATAGGGGTTCCCTAGCCTAAACCTAGGGGTATCCTAGCCTTAAGCTAGGCGAGCCCTAGCCTTAGCCTAAGCCTAGGGCTGCCCTAGCCTAAGCCGAGGGGTGCCCTAGCCTAAGCCTTGGGGTGCCCTAACCTTAGGCTAGGGGAGCCATATCCTTAGCATAAACCTTGGGGTGCCCTAGCCTAAGCCTAGGGGTGCCTTAGCCTAAGCCTAGGGGGGCCCTACACTAAGCCTAGGGGTGCCGTAGCCTAAGACTATGGGTGCCCTAGGCTTAGGTTATGGGAGCCCTAGCCTTAGTGTAAGCTTAGGGGAGCCCTAGCCTTAGCCTAAGCCTAGGGGTGTCCTAGCCGTAGGCTAGGGGAGCCCTAGCCTTAGCCTAAGCCTAGGGGTGCCCTAGCCTAAGCCTAGGGGTGCCCTAGCCTGAGCCTAGGGGTGCCATAGCCTGAGCCTATGGGTGCCCTAGCCTGAAGCTAGGGGAGCCCTAGCCTTAGTCTAGCCTAGGATTGCCCTTAGGGGTTCCCTAGCCTTAGGCTAGGGGAGCCCTAGCCTTAGCCTAAGCCTAGGGGTGCCCTAACCTAAGCCGAGGGGTGCCCTAGCCTAAGCCTAGGGTTGCCCTAGCCTTAGGCTAGGGGGAGCCCTAGCCTTAGCCTAAGCCTAGGGGTGCCCTAGCCTGAGCCTACGGGTGCCCTAACCTGAAGCTAGGGGAGCCCTAGCCTTAGTCTAGCCTAGGATTGCCCTAGCCTAAGCCTAGGGGTGCCGTAGCCTGAGTCTAGGGGTGCCCCAACCTGAGGCTAGGGAAGCCCTAGCCTAAAACTAGGGGTGCCCTAGCCGAAGCCTAGCGGCGCTTTAGCCTAAACCTTGGGGTGCCCTAGCCTTAGGCTAGGGGAGCCCTAGCCTTAGCCTAAGCCTAGGGGTGCCCTAGCCTAAGCCTAGGGGTGCCCTAGCCTGATCCTAGGGGTGCCCTAGCCTAAGCCTACGGGTGCCCTAGCCTGAAGCTAGGGGAGCCCTAGCCTTAGTCTAGCCTAGGATTGCCCTAGCCTAAGCCTAGGGGTGCCGTAGCCTGAGTCTAGGTGTGCCCCAGCCTGAGGCTAGGGAAGCCCTAGCCTAAAACTAGGGGTGCCCTAGCCGAAGCCTAGCGGCGCTTTAGCCTAAACCTAGGGGTGCCCTAGCCTTAGCCTAGGGGTGCCCTAGCCTAAGCCTACGGTTGCCCTAGCCTTAGGCTAGGAGAGCCCTGGTCGTAGCCTAAGATTAGGGGTGCCCTAGTTTAAGCCAAGGGGTGTCCTAGCCTAAGCCTTGGGGTGCCCTAGCGAATGCCAAGGGGCGCCCTAGCATAGCCTAGGGGTGCCCTCGCCTAAGCCTAGGGGTGCCCTCGCCTAAGCCTAGGGGTGCCCTAGCCTAAACCTTGGGGTGCCCTAACCGTAGTCTAGGGGAGCCCTAGCCGTAGCCTAAGCCTAGGGGTGCCCTAGCCTAAGCCTAGGGGTGCCCTAGCCTAAGACTAGGGGTGCCCTAGCCTAAGCCTAGGCGTGCCCTAGCATTAGGCTAGGGGAGTCCTAGCTTTAGCCTAAGCCTAGGGGTGTACTAGCCTTAGGCAAGGGGAGCCCTAGCCTTAGCCTAAGCCTAGGGGTGCCCTAGCCTAAGCCTAGGGGTCCCCTAGCCTGAGTCTACGGGTGCCCTAGCCTGAAGCTAGGGGAGCCCTAGCCTTAGTCTAGCCTAGGGGTGCCCCAGCCTAAGCCTAGGGGTGCCCAAACCTAAGCCTAGGGGTGCCCTAGCCTAAGCCTAGGGCTGCCCTAGCCTAAGCCTAGGGGTGCCCTAGCCTTAGGCTAGGCGAACCCTAGCCTTAGCCTAAGCATAGGTCTGCCCTAACCTAAGCCTAGGGGTGCCCTAACCTTAGTCTAGGAGAGCCCTAGCCTTAGCCTAAGCCTAGGGGTGCCCTTGCCTAAGACTAGGTGTGCCCTACCCTAAGCCTAGTCGTGCCCAAGCATAAGCCTAGGGGTGGCCTCGCCTAAGCCTAGGGGTGCCCTAGCCTAAGTCTAGGGGTGCCCAAGCCTAAGGCAACGGGTGCCCTAGCCTTAGGTTATGGGAGACCTTGTATTAGCCTAAGCCTAGGGGTGCCCTAGCCTAAGCCTAGGGGTGCCCTAGCCTAAGCCTAGGGTTGCCCTAGCCTAAGTCTAGGGGTGCCCTAGCCTAAGCCTAGGGGTGCCCTAGCCTTAGTCTAGGGGAGCCCTAGCCTTAGCCTAAGCCTAGGGGTTCCCTAGCCTAAGCCTAGGGGTTCCCTAGCCTAAGCCTAGGGGTGCCCTAGCCTTAGGCTAGGGGACCCCTAGCCTTAGCCTAAGCCTAGGGGTGCCCTAGCCTAAGACTAGTGGTGCCCTAACCTAAGCCTAGGGGTGCCCTAGCCTTAGCATAGGGTTGCCCTAGCCTAAGCCTAGGGTTGCCCTAGCCTTAGGCTAGGGGAGCCCTGGCCTTAGCTTAAGCCTAGGGGTTCACTAGCCTAAGCCAAGGGGTATCCTAGCCTAAGCCTAGGGGTGTCCTAGCCTAAGCCTAGGGGTGCCCTAGCAAATGCCTAGGGGTGCTCTAGCTTAAGCCTAGGGGTGCCCTCGCCTAAGCCTAGGGGTGCCCTCGCCTAAGCCTAGGGGTGCCCTAGCCTAAGCATAGGGGTTCCCTAGCCTAAACCTAGGGGTATCCTAGCCTTAAGCTAGGCGAGCCCTAGCCTTAGCCTAAGCCTAGGGCTGCCCTAGCCTAAGCCGAGGGGTGCCCTAGCCTAAGCCTTGGGGTGCCCTAACCTTAGGCTAGGGGAGCCATATCCTTAGCATAAAGCTTGGGGTGCCCTAGCCTAAGCCTAGGGGTGCCTTAGCCTAAGCCTAGGGGGGCCCTACACTAAGCCTAGGGGTGCCGTAGCCTAAGACTATGGGTGCCCTAGGCTTAGGTTATGGGAGCCCTAGCCTTAGTCTAAGCTTAGGGGAGCCCTAGCCTTAGCCTAAGCCTAGGGGTGTCCTAGCCGTAGGCTAGGGGAGCCCTAGCCTTAGCCTAAGCCTAGGGGTTCCCTAGCCTAAGCCTAGGGGTGCCCTAGCCTGAGCCTAGGGGTGCCATAGCCTGAGCCTATGGGTGCCCTAGCCTGAAGCTAGGGGAGCCCTAGCCTTAGTCTAGCCTAGGATTGCCCTTAGGGGTTCCCTAGCCTTAGGCTAGGGGAGCCCTAGCCTTAGCCTAAGCCTAGGGGTGCCCTAACCTAAGCCGAGGGGTGCCCTAGCCTAAGCCTAGGGTTGCCCTAGCCTTAGGCTAGGGGAGCCCTAGCCTTAGCCTAAGCCTAGGGGTGCCCTAGCCTGAGCCTACGGGTGCCCTAACCTGAAGCTAGGGGAGCCCTAGCCTTAGTCTAGCCTAGGATTGCCCTAGCCTAAGCCTAGGGGTGCCGTAGCCTGAGTCTAGGGGTGCCCCAACCTGAGGCTAGGGAAGCCCTAGCCTAAAACTAGGGGTGCCCTAGCCGAAGCCTAGCGGGGCTTTAGCCTAAACCTAGGGGTGCCCTAGCCTTAGGCTAGGGGAGCCCTAGCCTTAGCCTAAGCCTAGGGGTGCCCGAGCCTAAGCCTAGGGTTGTCCTAGCCTAAGCTTAGGGGTGCCCTAGCCTACGCCTAGGGGTGCCCTAGCCTTAGGCTAGGGGAGCCCTAGCCTTAGCCTAAGCCTAGGTGTGCCACAGCCTAAGCCTAGGGGTGCCCAAACCTAAGCCTAGGGGTGCCGTAACCTAAGTTTAGGTCTGCCCTAGCCTAAGCCTAGGGGTGCCCTACCCTTAGGCTAGTGGAGCCCTAGCTTTAGCCTAAGCCTAGGGGTGCCCTAGCGTAAGCCTATGGGTGCCCTAGCCTAACGTTAGGGTGCCCTAGCATAAGCCTATTGGTGCCCTCGCCTAAGCCTAGGGGTACCCTAGCCTAAGTCTAGGTGTGCCCTAGCTTTAGGCTAGGGGAGCCCTAGCCTTAGCCTAAGCCTAGGGTGCCCTAGCCTAAGCCTTGGGGTGCCCTAGCCTAAGCCTAGCGGTGCCCTAGCCTAAGCAAAGGGGTGCCCTAGCCTTAGGCTAGGGGAGCCATAGCCTTAGCCTAAGCATAGGGGTGCCCTAACCTAAGCCTAGGGGTGCCCTAGCCTAAGCCTAGGGGTGCCCTAGCCTAAGCCTAGGGGTGCCCTAGCCTAAACCTAGGGGTGCCTTAGCCTTAGGATAGGAGAGCCCTAGCCTTAGCCTAAGCCTAGGGGTGCCCTAGCCTAAGCATAGTGGTGCCCTAGCCTAAGCCTAGGGGTGCCCTAGCCTAAGTCTAGAGGTGCCCTAGCCTAAGCCTAGGGGTGTCCTAGCCTAAGCCTAGGGGTGCCCTAGCGAATGCCTAGGGGTGCCCTAGCATAAGCCTAGGGGTGCCCTCGCCAAAGCCTATGGGTGCCCTCGCCTAAGCCTAGGGGTGCCCTAGCCTAAGCCTAGGGGTGCCCTAGCCTAAGCCTAGGGGTGCCCTAGCCTAAGCCTAGGGGTGCCCTAGCCTAAGCCTAGGTGTTCCCTTCCTAAGCCTAGGGGTGCACTAGCCTGAGCCTAGGGGTGCCCTAGCCTGAGCCTAGGGCTGGCATAGCCTGAGCTTAGTGGTGCCCTAGCCTGAGCCTACGGGTGGCATAGCCTGAGGCTAGGGGAGCCCTAGCCTTTGTCTAGCCTAGGTTTGCCCTAGCTTAAGCTTAGGGGTGCCATAGCCTGAGTCCAGGGGTGCCCTAGCCAGAGGCTAGGGGAGCCGTAGCCTTAGCCTAAGCCTTGGGGTGCCCTAGACTAAGCCTAGGGGTGCCCTAGCCTAAGCCTAGGGGTGCCCTAGCCTAAGCCTAGGGGTGCCCTAGCCTAAGCCTATGGTTGCCGTAGCTTAAGCCTAGGGGTGCCGTAGCCTAAGCCTAGGGTTTCCCTAGCCTAAGCCTTGGGGTGCCCTAGCCTAAGCCTAGGGGTGCCCTAGCCTAAGCCTACTGTTGCCCTAGCCTGAGCCTAGGGGTGCCCTAGCCTGAGCCTAGGGGTGCCCTAGCCTGAGCCTAGGGGTGCCATAGCCTGAGCCTATGGGTGCCCTAGCCTGAAGCTAGGGGAGCCCTAGCCTTAGTCTAGCCTAGGATTGCCCTTAGGGGTTCCCTAGCCTCAGGCTAGGGGAGCCCTAGCCTTAGCCTAAGCCTAGGGGTGCCCTAACCTAAGCCGAGGGGTGCCCTAGCCTAAGCCTAGGGTTGCCCTAGCCTTAGGCTAGGGGAGCCCTAGCCTTAGCCTAAGCCTAGGGGTGCCCTAGCCTGAGCCTACGGGTGCCCTAACCTGAAGCTAGGGGAGCCCTAGCCTTAGTCTAGCCTAGGATTGCCCTAGCCTAAGCCTAGGGGTGCCGTAGCCTGAGTCTAGGGGTGCCCCAACCTGAGGCTAGGGAAGCCCTAGCCTAAAACTAGGGGTGCCCTAGCCGAAGCCTAGCGGCGCTTTAGCCTAAACCTAGGGGTGCCCTAGCCTTAGGCTAAGGGAGCCCTAGCCTTAGCCTAAGCCTAGGTGTGCCACAGCCTAAGCCTAGGGGTGCCCAAACCTAAGCCTAGGGGTGCCGTAACCTAAGTTTAGGTCTGCCCTAGCCTAAGCCTAGGGGTGCCCTACCCTTAGGCTAGTGGAGCCCTAGCTTTAGCCTAAGCGTGGGGGTGCCCTAGCATAAGCCTATTGGTGCCCTCGCCTAAGCCTAGGGGTACCCTAGCCTAAGTCTAGGTGTGCCCTAGCCTTAGGCTAGGGGAGCCCTAGCCTTAGCCTAAGCCTAGGGTGCCCTAGCCTAAGCCTTGGGGTGCCCTAGCCTAAGCCTAGCGGTGCCCTAGCCTAAGCCAAGGGGTGCCCTAGCCTTAGGCTAGGGGAGCCATAGCCTTAGCCTAAGCATAGGGGTGCCCTAACCTAAGCCTAGGGGTGCCCTAGCCTTAAGCTAGAGGAGCCCTAGCCTTAGCCTAAGCCTAGGGGTGCCTTAGCCTAAGCCTAGGGGTGCCCTAGCCTAAGCCTAGGGGTGCCCTAGCCTAAACATAGGGGTGCCTTAGCCTTAGGATAGGAGAGCCCTAGCCTTAGCCTAAGCCTTGGGGTGCCCTAGCCTAAGCATAGGGGTGCCCTAGCCTAAGCCTAGGGGTGCCCTAGCCTAAGTCTAGGGGTGCCCTAGCCTAAGCCTAGGGGTGTCCTAGCCTAAGCCTAGGGGTGCCCTAGCGAATGCCTAGGGGTGCCCTAGCATAAGCCTAGGGGTGCCCTCGCCAAAGCCTATGGGTGCCCTCGCCTAAGCCTAGGGGTGCCCTAGCCTAAGCCTAGGGGTGCCCTAGCCTAAGCCTAGGGGTGCCCTTGCTAAGCCTAGGGGTGCCCTAGCCTAAGCCTAGGGGTTCCCTTCCTAAGCCTAGGGGTGCCCTAGCCTGAGCCTACGGGTGGCATAGCCTGAGGCTAGGGGAGCCCTAGCCTTAGTCTAGCCTAGGTTTGCCCTAGCTTAAGCCTAGGGGTGCTCTAGCCTAAGCCTAGGGTTGCCCTAGCCTTAGGCTAGCGGAGCCCTGGCCTTAGCCTAAGCCTAGGGGTTCCCTAACCTAAGCTAAGGGGTATCCTAGCCTAAGCCTAGGGGTGTCCTAGCCTAAGCCTAGGGGTGCCCACGCCTAAGACTAGGGGTGCCCTAGCCTAAGCCTAGGGGTTCCCTAGCCTAAACCTAGGGGTGCCCTCGCCTTAGGATAGGCGAGCCCTAGCCTTAGCCTAAGCCTAGGGCTGCCCTAGCCTAAGCCGAGGGGTGCCCTAGCCTAAGCCTTGGGGTGCCCTAACCTTAGGCTAGGGGAGCCCTAGCCTTAGCATAAACCTTGGGGTGCCCTAGCCTAAGCCTAGGGGTGCCTTAGTCTAAGCCTCGGGGTGCCCTAGCCTAAGCCTAGGTGTGCCCTAGCCGTAGGCTAGGGGAGCCCTAGTCTTAGCCTAAGCCTAGGGGGGCCCTACACTAAGCCTAGGGGTGCCGTAGCCTAAGACTATGGGTGCCCTAGCCTTAGGTTATGGGAGCCCTAGCCTTAGTCTAAGCTTAGGGGAGCCCTAGCCTTAGCCTAAGCCTAGGGGTGTCCTAGCCGTAGGCTAGGGGAGCCCTAGACTTAGCCTAAGCCTAGGGGTGCCGTAGCCTAAGCCTAGGGGTGCCCTAACCTGAGCTTAGGTGTGCCCTAGCCTGAGCCTATGGGTGCCCTAGCCTGAAGCTAGGGGAGCCCTAGCTTTAGTCTAGCCTAGGATTGCCCTTAGGGGTGCCCTAGCCTTAGGCTAGGGGAGCCCTAGCCTTAGCCTAAGCCTAGGGGTGCCCTAGCCTAAGCCGAGGGGTCCCTAGCCTAAGCCTAGGGGTGACCTAGCCTTAGGCTAGGGGAGCCCTAGCCTTAGCCTAAGCCTAGGGGTGCCCTAGCCTAAGCCTAGGGTTGTCCTAGCCTAAGCCTAGGGGTGCCCCAGCCTGAGGCTAGGGAAGCCCTAGCCTAAAACTAGGGGTGCCCTAGCCAAAGCCTAGGGGCGCCTTAGCCTAAACCTAAGGGTTCCCTAGCCTTAGGCTAGGGGAGCCCTAGCCTTAGCCTAAGCCTAGGGGTGCCCTACCCTAAGCCGAGGGGTGCCCTAGCCTAAGCCTAGGGGTGACCTAGCCTAACCCTAGGGTTGTCCTAGCCTAAGCCTAGGGGTGCCCTAGCCTAAGACTAGGTGTGCCCTAGCAAAAGCCTAGGGGTGCCCTAGCCTAAGACTTGGTGTGCCCTAGCTTAAGCCTAGGGGTGCCCTCGCCAAAGCCTCGGGGTGCCCTAGCCTAAGTCTAGGGGTGCCCTAGCCTTAGGTTAGGGGAGCCCTAGCCTTAGCCTAAGCCTAGGGGTGCCCTAGCCTAAGCCTAGGGGTGCCCTAGCCTAAGCCTAGGGTTGCCCTAGCCTATGTCTAGGGGTGCCCTAGCCTAAGCCAGGGGTGCCCTAGCCTTAGGCTAGGCGAGCCCTAGCCTTAACCTAAGCCTAGGGCTACCCTAGCCTAAGCCTAGGGGTGCCCTAGCCTTAGGCTAGGGGAGCCCTAGCCTTAACCTAAGCCTAGGGCTGCCCTAGCCTAAGCCTAGGGGTGCGTAGCATAAGCCTAGAGGTGCCCTCGCCTAAGCCTAAGGGTGCCATAGCCTAAGCCTAGGGTTGCCCAAGCCTAAGCCTAGGTGTGCCCTAGCCTTAGGCTAGGGGAGCCCTAGCCTTAGCCTAAGCCTAGGGTTGCCCTAGCCTAAGGCTTGGGGTGCCCTAGCCTAAGCCTAGGGGTGCCCTAGCCTAAGCCGAGGGGTGCCCTAGCCTTAGGCTAGGGGAGCCCTAGCCTTAGCCTAAACCTAGGGGTGCCCTAGCCTAAGCCTTGTGGTGCCCTAACCTAAGCCTAGGGTTGCCCTAGCCTTAGGCTAGGGGAGCCCTGGCCTAAGCCTAAGCCTAGGGGTTCCCTAGCCTAAGCCAAGGGGTGTCCTAGCCTAAGCCTAGGGGTGTCCTAGCCTAAGCCTAGGGGTGCCCTAGCTTTAGGCTAGGGGAGCCCTAGCCTTAGCCTAAGCCTAGGGTTGCCCTAGCCTAAGGCTTGGGGTGCCCTAGCCTAAGACTAGGGGTGCCCTAGCCTAAGCCTAGGGGTTCCCTAGCCTAAACCTAGGGGTGCCCTAGCCTTAGGATAGGCGAGCCCTAGCCTTAGGCTAAGCCTAGGGCTGCCCAAGCCTAAGCCGAGGGGTGCCCTAGCCAAAGCCTTGGGGTGCCCTAACCTTAGGCTAGGTGAGCCCTAGCCTTAGCATAAACCTTGGGGTGCCCTAGCCTAAGCCTAGGGGTGCCTTAGTCTAAGCCTGGGGGTGCCCTAGCCTAAGCTAGGGGTGCCCTAGCCATAGGCTAGGGGAGCCCTAGTCTTAGCCTAATCCTAGGGGGGCCCTACACTAAGCCTAGGGGTGCCGTAGCCTAAGACTATGGGTGCCCTAGCCTTAGGTTATGGGAGCCCTAGACTTAGTCTAAGCTTAGGGGAGCCCTAGCCTTAGCCTAAGCCTAGGGGTGTCCTAGCCGTAGGCTAGGGGAGCCCTAGACTTAGCCTAAGCTTAGGGGTGCCCTAGCCTAAGCCTAGGCGTGCCCTAACCTGAGCCTAGAGGTGCCCTAGCCTGAGCCTATGGGTGCCCTAGCCTGAAGCTAGGGGAGCCCTAGCTTTAGTCTAGCCTAGGATTGCCCTTAGGGGTGCCCTAGCCTTAGGCTAAGGGAGCCCTAGCCTTAGCCTAAGCCTAGGGGTGCCCTAGCCTAAGCCTAGGGGTGCCCTAGTCTTAGGCTAGGGGAGCCCTAGCCTTAGCCTAAACCTAGGGGTGCCCTAGCCTAAGCCTTGTGGTGCCCTAACCTAAGCCTAGGGTTGCCCTAGCCTTAGGCTAGGGGAGCCCTGGCCTTAGCCTAAGCCTAGGGGTTCCCTAGCCTAAGCCAAGGGGTGTCCTAGCCTAAGCCTAGGGGTGTCCTAGCCTAAGCCTAGGGGTGCCCTAGCTTTAGGCTAGGGGAGCCCTAGCCTTAGCCTAAGCCTAGTGGTGTCCTAGCCTTAGGCTAGGGGAGCCCTAGCCTTAGCCTAAGCCTAGAGGTGCCCTAGCCTAAGCCTAGGGTTGCCCTAGCCTGAGCCTAGGGGTGCCCTAGCCTAAGCCTAGGGTTGCCCTAGCCTTAGGCTAGGGGAGCCCTGGCCTTAGCCTAAGCCTAGGGGTTCCCTAGCCTAAGCCAAGGGGTATCCTAGCCTAAGCCTAGGGGTGTCCTAGCCTAAGCCTAGGGGTGCCCTAGCGAATGCATAGTGTTGCTCTAGCATAAGCCTAGGGGTGACCTCGCCTAAGCCTAGGGGTGCCCTCGCCTAAGACTAGGGGTGCCCTAGCCTAAGCCTAGGGGTTCCCTAGCCTAAACCTAGGGGTGCCCTAGCCTTAGGATAGGCGAGCCCTAGCCTTAGCCTAAGCCTAGGGCTGCCCAAGCCTAAGCCGAGGGGTGCCCTAGCCAAAATTCTTGGGGTGCCCTAACCTTAGGCTAGGGGAGCCCTAGCCTTAGCATAAACCTTGGGGTGCCCTAGCCTAAGCCTAGGGGTGCCTTAGTCTAAGCCTGGGGGTGCCCTAGCCTAAGCTAGGGGTGCCCTAGCCATAGGCTAGGGGAGCCCTAGTCTTAGCCTAAGCCTAGGGGGGCCCTACACTAAGCCTAGGGGTGCCGTAGCCTAAGACTATGGGTGCCCTAGCCTTAGGTTATGGGAGCCCTAGCCTTAGTCTAAGCTTAGGGGAGCCCTAGCCTTAGCCTAAGCCTAGGGGTGTCCTAGCCGTAGGCTAGGGGAGCCCTAGACTTAGCCTAAGCCTAGGGGTGCCCTAGCCTAAGCCTAGGCGTGCCCTAACCTGAGCCTAGGGGTGCCCTACCCTGAGCCTATGGGTGCCCTAGCCTGAAGCTAGGGGAGCCCTAGCTTTAGTCTAGCCTAGGATTGCCCTTAGGGGTGCCCTAGCCTTAGGCTAAGGGAGCCCTAGCCTTAGCCTATGCCTAGGGGTGCCCTAGCCTAAGCCGAGGGGTCCCTAGCCTAAGCCTAGTGGTGACCTAGCCTTAGGCTAGGGGAGCCCTAGCCTTAGCCTAAGCCTAGGGTTGCCCTAGCCTAAGCCTAGGGTTGTCCTAGCCTAAGCCTAGGGGTGCCCCAGCCTGAGGCTAGGGAAGCCCTAGCCTAAAACTAGGGGTGCCCTAGCCAAAGCCTAGGGGCGCCTTAGCCTAAACCTTAGGGTGCCCTAGCCTTAGGCTAGGGGAGCCCTAGCCTTAGCCTAAGCCTAGGGGTGCCCTACCCTAAGCCTAGGGGTGCCGTAGCCTAAGACTATGGGTGCCCTAGCCTTAGGTTATGGGAGCCCTAGCCTTAGTCTAAGCTTAGGGGAGCCCTAGCCTTAGCCTAAGCCTAGGGGTGTCCTAGCCGTAGGCTAGGGGAGCCCTAGACTTAGCCTAAGCCTAGGGGTGCGGTAGCCTAAGCCTAGGGGTGCCCTAACCTGAGCTTAGGTGTGCCCTAGCCTGAGCCTATGGGTGCCCTAGCCTGAAGCTAGGGGAGCCCTAGCTTTAGTCTAGCCTAGGATTGCCCTTAGGGGTGCCCTAGCCTTAGGCTAGGGGAGCCCTAGCCTTAGCCTAAGCCTAGGGGTGCCCTAGCCTAAGCAGAGGGGTCCCTAGCCTAAGCCTAGGGGTGACCTAGCCTTAGGCTAGGGGAGCCCTAGCCTTAGCCTAAGCCTAGGGGTGCCCTAGCCTAAGCCTAGGGTTGTCCTAGCCTAAGCCTAGGGGTGCCCCAGCCTGAGGCTAGGGAAGCCCTAGCCTAAAACTAGGGGTGCCCTAGCCAAAGCCTAGGGGCGCCTTAGCCTAAACCTAAGGGTTCCCTAGCCTTAGGCTAGGGGAGCCCTAGCCTTAGCCTAAGCCTAGGGGTGCCCTACCCTAAGCCTAGGGGTGCCCTAGCCTAAGCCTAGGGGTGACCTAGCCTAACCCTAGGGTTGTCCTAGCCTAAGCCTAGGGGTGCCCTAGCCTAAGACTAGGTGTGCCCTAGCAAAAGCCTAGGGGTGCCCTAGCCTAAGACTTGGTGTGCCCTAGCTTAAGCCTAGGGGTGCCCTCGCCAAAGCCTCGGGGTGCCCTAGCCTAAGTCTAGGGGTGCCCTAGCCTTAGGTTAGGGGAGCCCTAGCCTTAGCCTAAGCCTAGGGCTACCCTAGCCTAAGCCTAGGGTTGCCCTAGCCTATGTCTAGGGGTGCCCTAGCCTAAGCCAGAGGTGCCCTAGCCTTAGGCTAGGCGAGCCCTAGCCTTAACCTAAGCCTAGGGCTACCCTAGCCTAAGCCTAGGGGTGCCCTAGCCTTAGGCTAGGGGAGCCCTAGCCTTAACCTAAGCCTAGGGCTGCCCTAGCCAAAGCCTAGGGGTGCGTAGCATAAGCCTAGGGGTGCCCTCGCCTAAGCCTAAGGGTGCCATAGCCTAAGCCTAGGGTTGCCCAAGCCTAAGCCTAGGTGTGCCCTAGCCTTAGGCTAGGGGAGCCCTAGCCTTAGCCTAAGCCTAGGGTTGCCCTAGCCTAAGGCTTGGGGTGCCCTAGCCTAAGCCTAGGGGTGCCCTAGCCTAAGCCGAGGGGTGCCCTAGCCTTAGGCTAGGGGAGCCCTAGCCTTAGCCTAAACCTAGGGGTGCCCTAGCCTAAGCCTTGTGGTGCCCTAACCTAAGCCTAGGGTTGCCCTAGTCTTAGGCTAGGGGAGCCCTGGCCTTAGCCTAAGCCTAGGGGTTCCCTAGCCTAAGCCAAGGGGTGTCCTAGCCTAAGCCTAGGGGTGTCCTAGCCTAAGCCTAGGGGTGCCCTAGCTTTAGGCTAGGGGAGCCCTAGCCTTAGCCTAAGCCTAGCGGTGTCCTAGCCTTAGGCTAGGGGAGCCCTAGCCTTAGCCTAAGCCTAGAGATGCCCTAGCCTAAGCCTAGGGTTGCCCTAGCCTGAGCCTAGGGGTGCCCTAGCCTAAGCCTAGGGTTGCCCTAGCCTTAGGCTAGGGGAGCCCTGGCCTTAGCCTAAGCCTAGGGGTTCCCTAGCCTAAGCCAAGGGGTATCCTAGCCTAAGCCTAGGGGTGTCCTAGCCTAAGCCTAGGGGTGCCCTAGCGAATGCCTAGTGTTGCTCTAGCATAAGCCTAGGGGTGCCCTCGCCTAAGCCTAGGGGTGCCCTCGCCTAAGACTAGGGGTGCCCTAGCCTAAGCCTAGGGGTTCCCTAGCCTAAACCTAGGGGTGCCCTAGCCTTAGGATAGGCGAGCCCTAGCCTTAGCCTAAGCCTAGGGCTGCCCAAGCCTAAGCCGAGGGGTGCCCTAGCCAAAGCCTTGGGGTGCCCTAACCTTAGGCTAGGGGAGCCCTAGCCTTAGCCTATGCCTAGGGGTGCCCTAGCCTAAGCCGAGGGGTCCCTAGCCTAAGCCTAGGGGTGACCTAGCCTTAGGCTAGGGGAGCCCTAGCCTTAGCCTAAGCCTAGGGTTGCCCTAGCCTAAGCCTAGGGTTGTCCTAGCCTAAGCCTAGGGGTGCCCCAGCCTGAGGCTAGGGAAGCCCTAGCCTAAAACTAGGGGTGCCCTAGCCAAAGCCTAGGGGCGCCTTAGCCTAAACCTTAGGGTGCCCTAGCCTTAGGCTAGGGGAGCCCTAGCCTTAGCCTAAGCCTAGGGGTGCCCTACCCTAAGCCTAGGGGTGCCGTAGCCTAAGACTATGGGTGCCCTAGCCTTAGGTTATGGGAGCCCTAGCCTTAGTCTAAGCTTAGGGGAGCCCTAGCCTTAGCCTAAGCCTAGGGGTGTCCTAGCCGTAGGCTAGGGGAGCCCTAGACTTAGCCTAAGCCTAGGGGTGCGGTAGCCTAAGCCTAGGGGTGCCCTAACCTGAGCTTAGGTGTGCCCTAGCCTGAGCCTATGGGTGCCCTAGCCTGAAGCTAGGGGAGCCCTAGCTTTAGTCTAGCCTAGGATTGCCCTTAGGGGTGCCCTAGCCTTAGGCTAGGGGAGCCCTAGCCTTAGCCTAAGCCTAGGGGTGCCCTAGCCTAAGCAGAGGGGTCCCTAGCCTAAGCCTAGGGGTGACCTAGCCTTAGGCTAGGGGAGCCCTAGCCTTAGCCTAAGCCTAGGGGTGCCCTAGCCTAAGCCTAGGGTTGTCCTAGCCTAAGCCTAGGGGTGCCCCAGCCTGAGGCTAGGGAAGCCCTAGCCTAAAACTAGGGGTGCCCTAGCCAAAGCCTAGGGGCGCCTTAGCCTAAACCTAAGGGTTCCCTAGCCTTAGGCTAGGGGAGCCCTAGCCTTAGCCTAAGCCTAGGGGTGCCCTACCCTAAGCCTAGGGGTGCCCTAGCCTAAGCCTAGGGGTGACCTAGCCTAACCCTAGGGTTGTCCTAGCCTAAGCCTAGGGGTGCCCTAGCCTAAGACTAGGTGTGCCCTAGCAAAAGCCTAGGGGTGCCCTAGCCTAAGACTTGGTGTGCCCTAGCTTAAGCCTAGGGGTGCCCTCGCCAAAGCCTCGGGGTGCCCTAGCCTAAGTCTAGGGGTGCCCTAGCCTTAGGTTAGGGGAGCCCTAGCCTTAGCCTAAGCCTAGGGGTGCCCTAGCCTAAGCCTAGGGGTGCCCTAGCCTAAGCCTAGGGTTGCCCTAGCCTATGTCTAGGGGTGCCCTAGCCTAAGCCAGGGGTGCCCTAGCCTTAGGCTAGGCGAGCCCTAGCCTTAACCTAAGCCTAGGGCTACCCTAGCCTAAGCCTAGGGGTGCCCTAGCCTTAGGCTAGGGGAGCCCTAGCCTTAACCTAAGCCTAGGGCTGCCCTAGCCTAAGCCTAGGGGTGCGTAGCATAAGCCTAGGGGTGCCCTCGCCTAAGCCTAAGGGTGCCATAGCCTAAGCCTAGGGTTGCCCAAGCCTAAGCCTAGGTGTGCCCTAGCCTTAGGCTAGGGGAGCCCTAGCCTTAGCCTAAGCCTAGGGTTGCCCTAGCCTAAGGCTTGGGGTGCCCTAGCCTAAGCCTAGGGGTGCCCTAGCCTAAGCCGAGGGGTGCCCTAGCCTTAGGCTAGGGGAGCCCTAGCCTTAGCCTAAACCTAGGGGTGCCCTAGCCTAAGCCTTGTGGTGCCCTAACCTAAGCCTAGGGTTGCCCTAGTCTTAGGCTAGGGGAGCCCTGGCCTTAGCCTAAGCCTAGGGGTTCCCTAGCCTAAGCCAAGGGGTGTCCTAGCCTAAGCCTAGGGGTGTCCTAGCCTAAGCCTAGGGGTGCCCTAGCTTTAGGCTAGGGGAGCCCTAGCCTTAGCCTAAGCCTAGCGGTGTCCTAGCCTTAGGCTAGGGGAGCCCTAGCCTTAGCCTAAGCCTAGAGATGCCCTAGCCTAAGCCTAGGGTTGCCCTAGCCTGAGCCTAGGGGTGCCCTAGCCTAAGCCTAGGGTTGCCCTAGCCTTAGGCTAGGGGAGCCCTGGCCTTAGCCTAAGCCTAGGGGTTCCCTAGCCTAAGCCAAGGGGTATCCTAGCCTAAGCCTAGGGGTGTCCTAGCCTAAGCCTAGGGGTGCCCTAGCGAATGCCTAGTGTTGCTCTAGCATAAGCCTAGGGGTGCCCTCGCCTAAGCCTAGGGGTGCCCTCGCCTAAGACTAGGGGTGCCCTAGCCTAAGCCTAGGGGTTCCCTAGCCTAAACCTAGGGGTGCCCTAGCCTTAGGATAGGCGAGCCCTAGCCTTAGCCTAAGCCTAGGGCTGCCCAAGCCTAAGCCGAGGGGTGCCCTAGCCAAAGCCTTGGGGTGCCCTAACCTTAGGCTAGGGGAGCCCTAGCCTTAGCATAAACCTTGGGGTGCCCTAGCCTAAGCCTAGGGGTGCCTTAGTCTACGCCTGGGGGTGCCCTAGCCTATGCTAGGGGTGCCCTAGCCATAGGCTAGGGGAGCCCTAGTCTTAGCCTAAGCCTAGGGGGGCCCTACACTAAGCCTAGGGGTGCCGTAGCCTAAGACTATGGGTGCCCTAGCCTTAGGTTATGGGAGCCCTAGCCTTAGTCTAAGCTTAGGGGAGCCCTAGCCTTAGCCTAAGCCTAGGGGTGTCCTAGCCGTAGGCTAGGGGAGCCCTAGACTTAGCCTAAGCCTAGGGGTGCCCTAGCCTAAGCCTAGGCGTGCCCTAACCTGAGCCTAGGGGTGCCCTACCCTGAGCCTATGGGTGCCCTAGCCTGAAGCTAGGGGAGCCCTAGCTTTAGTCTAGCCTAGGATTGCCCTTAGGGGTGCCCTAGCCTTAGGCTAAGGGAGCCCTAGCCTTAGCCTATGCCTAGGGGTGCCCTAGCCTAAGCCGAGGGGTCCCTAGCCTAAGCCTAGGGGTGACCTAGCCTTAGGCTAGGGGAGCCCTAGCCTTAGCCTAAGCCTAGGGTTGCCCTAGCCTAAGCCTAGGGTTGTCCTAGCCTAAGCCTAGGGGTGCCCCAGCCTGAGGCTAGGGAAGCCCTAGCCTAAAACTAGGGGTGCCCTAGCCAAAGCGTAGGGGCGCCTTAGCCTAAACCTTAGGGTGCCCTAGCCTTAGGCTAGGGGAGCCCTAGCCTTAGCCTAAGCCTAGGGGTGCCCTACCCTAAGCCTAGGGGTGCCCTAGCCTAAGCCTAGGGGTGACCTAGCCTTAGGCTAGGGGAGCCCTAGCCTTAGCCTAAGCCTAGGGGTGCCCTAGCCTAACCCTAGGGTTGTCCTAGCCTAAGCCTAGGGGTTCCCTAGCCTAAGACTAGGTGTGCCCTAGCCTAAGCCTAGGGGTGCCCTAGCCTAAGACTAGGTGTGCCCTTGCCTAAGCCTAGGGGTGCCCTCGCCAAAGCCTCGGGGTGCCCTAGCCTAAGTCTAGGGGTGCCCTAGCCTTAGGTTAGGGGAGCCCTAACCTTAGCCTAATCCTAGGGGTGCCCTAGCCTAAGCCTAGGGGTGCCCTAGCCTAAGCCTAGGGTTGCCCTAGCCTAAGTCTAGGGGTGCCCTAGCCTAAGCCAGGGGTGCCCTAGCCTTAGGCTAGGGGAGCCCTAGCCTTAGCCTAAGCCTAGGGTTGCCCCTGCCTAAGCCTAAGGGTGCCCTAGCCTTAGGCTAGGCGAGCCCTAGCCTTAACCTAAGCCTAGGGCTGCCCTAGCCTAAGCCTAGGGCTGCCCTAGCCTAAGCCTAGGGGTGCCTTAGTCTAAGCCTGGGGGTGCCCTAGCCTAAGCTAGGGGTGCCCTAGCCATAGGCTAGGGGAGCCCTAGTCTTAGCCTAAGCCTAGGGGGGCCCTACACTAAGCCTAGGGGTGCCGTAGCCTAAGACTATGGGTGCCCTAGCCTTAGGTTATGGGAGCCCTAGCCTTAGTCTAAGCTTAGGGGAGCCCTAGCCTTAGCCTAAGCCTAGGGGTGCCCTAGCCTAAGCCTAGGCGTGCCCTAACCTGAGCCTAGGGGTGCCCTACCCTGAGCCTATGGGTGCCCTAGCCTGAAGCTAGGGGAGCCCTAGCTTTAGTCTAGCCTGGGATTGCCCTTAGGGGTGCCCTAGCCTTAGGCTAAGGGAGCCCTAGCCTTAGCCTATGCCTAGGGGTGCCCTAGCCTAAGCCGAGGGGTCCCTAGCCTAAGCCTAGGGGTGACCTAGCCTTAGGCTAGGGGAGCCCTAGCCTTAGCCTAAGCCTAGGGTTGCCCTAGCCTAAGCCTAGGGTTGTCCTAGCCTAAGCCTAGGGGTGCCCCAGCCTGAGGCTAGGGAAGCCCTAGCCTAAAACTAGGGGTGCCCTAGCCAAAGCCTAGGGGCGCCTTAGCCTAAACCTTAGGGTGCCCTAGCCTTAGGCTAGGGGAGCCCTAGCCTTAGCCTAAGCCTAGGGGTGCCCTACCCTAAGCCTAGGGGTGCCGTAGCCTAAGACTATGGGTGCCCTAGCCTTAGGTTATGGGAGCCCTAGCCTTAGTCTAAGCTTAGGGGAGCCCTAGCCTTAGCCTAAGCCTAGGGGTGTCCTAGCCGTAGGCTAGGGGAGCCCTAGACTTAGCCTAAGCCTAGGGGTGCGGTAGCCTAAGCCTAGGGGTGCCCTAACCTGAGCTTAGGTGTGCCCTAGCCTGAGCCTATGGGTGCCCTAGCCTGAAGCTAGGGGAGCCCTAGCTTTAGTCTAGCCTAGGATTGCCCTTAGGGGTGCCCTAGCCTTAGGCTAGGGGAGCCCTAGCCTTAGCCTAAGCCTAGGGGTGCCCTAGCCTAAGCAGAGGGGTCCCTAGCCTAAGCCTAGGGGTGACCTAGCCTTAGGCTAGGGGAGCCCTAGCATTAGCCTAAGCCTAGGGGTGCCCTAGCCTAAGCCTAGGGTTGTCCTAGCCTAAGCCTAGTGGTGCCCCAGCCTGAGGCTAGGGAAGCCCTAGCCTAAAACTAGGGGTGCCCTAGCCAAAGCCTAGGGGCGCCTTAGCCTAAACCTAAGGGTTCCCTAGCCTTAGGCTAGGGGAGCCCTAGCCTTAGCCTAAGCCTAGGGGTGCCCTACCCTAAGCCTAGGGGTGCCCTAGCCTAAGCCTAGGGGTGACCTAGCCTAACCCTAGGGTTGTCCTAGCCTAAGCCTAGGGGTGCCCTAGCCTAAGACTAGGTGTGCCCTAGCAAAAGCCTAGGGGTGCCCTAGCCTAAGACTTGGTGTGCCCTAGCTTAAGCCTAGGGGTGCCCTCGCCAAAGCCTCGGGGTGCCCTAGCCTAAGTCTAGGGGTGCCCTAGCCTTAGGTTAGGGGAGCCCTAGCCTTAGCCTAAGCCTAGGGGTGCCCTAGCCTAAGCCTAGGGGTGCCCTAGCCTAAGCCTAGGGTTGCCCTAGCCTATGTCTAGGGGTGCCCTAGCCTAAGCCAGGGGTGCCCTAGCCTTAGGCTAGGCGAGCCCTAGCCTTAACCTAAGCCTAGGGCTACCCTAGCCTAAGCCTAGGGGTGCCCTAGCCTTAGGCTAGGGGAGCCCTAGCCTTAACCTAAGCCTAGGGCTGCCCTAGCCTAAGCCTAGGGGTGCGTAGCATAAGCCTAGGGGTGCCCTCGCCTAAGCCTAAGGGTGCCATAGCCTAAGCCTAGGGTTGCCCAAGCCTAAGCCTAGGTGTGCCCTAGCCTTAGGCTAGGGGAGCCCTAGCCTTAGCCTAAGCCTAGGGTTGCCCTAGCCAAAGGCTTGGGGTGCCCTAGCCTAAGCCTAGGGGTGCCCTAGCCTAAGCCGAGGGGTGCCCTAGCCTTAGGCTAGGGGAGCCCTAGCCTTAGCCTAAACCTAGGGGTGCCCTAGCCTAAGCCTTGTGGTGCCCTAACCTAAGCCTAGGGTTGCCCTAGCCTTAGGCTAGGGGAGCCCTGGCCTTAGCCTAAGCCTAGGGGTTCCCTAGCCTAAGCCAAGGGGTGTCCTAGCCTAAGCCTAGGGGTGTCCTAGCCTAAGCCTAGGGGTGCCCTAGCTTTAGGCTAGGGGAGCCCTAGCCTTAGCCTAAGCCTATCGGTGTCCTAGCCTTAGGCTAGGGGAGCCCTAGCCTTAGCCTAAGCCTAGAGGTGCCCTAGCCTAAGCCTAGGGTTGCCCTAGCCTGAGCCTAGGGGTGCCCTAGCCTAAGCCTAGGGTTGCCCTAGCCTTAGGCTAGGGGAGCCCTGGCCTTAGCCTAAGCCTAGGGGTTCCCTAGCCTAAGCCAAGGGGTATCCTAGCCTAAGCCTAGGGGTGTCCTAGCCTAAGCCTAGGGGTGCCCTAGCGAATGCCTAGTGTTGCTCTAGCATAAGCCTAGGGGTGCCCTCGCCTAAGCCTAGGTGTGCCCTCGCCTGAGTCTAGGGGTGCCCTAGCCTAAGCCTAGGGGTTCCCTAGCCTAAACCTAGGGGTGCCCTAGCCTTAGGATAGGCGAGCCCTAGCCTTAGGCTAAGCCTAGGGCTGCCCAAGCCTAAGCCGAGGGGTGCCCTAGCCAAAGCCTTGGGGTGCCCTAACCTTACGCTAGGTGAGCCCTAGCCTTAGCATAAACCTTGGGGTGCCCTAGCCTAAGCCTAGGGGTGCCTTAGTCTAAGCCTGGGGGTGCCCTAGCCTAAGCTAGGGGTGCCCTAGCCATAGGCTAGGGGAGCCCTAGTCTTAGCCTAATCCTAGGGGGGCCCTAGACTAAGCCTAGGGGTGCCGTAGCCTAAGACTATGGGTGCCCTAGCCTTAGGTTATGGGAGCCCTAGCCTTAGTCTAAGCTTAGGGGAGCCCTAGCCTTAGCCTAAGCCTAGGGGTGTCCTAGCCGTAGGCTAGGGGAGCCCTAGACTTAGCCTAAGCTTAGGGGTGCCCTAGCCTAAGCCTAGGCGTGCCCTAACCTGAGCCTAGAGGTGCCCTAGCCTGAGCCTATGGGTGCCCTAGCCTGAAGCTAGGGGAGCCCTAGCTTTAGTCTAGCCTAGGATTGCCCTTAGGGGTGCCCTAGTCTTAGGCTAAGGGAGCCCTAGCCTTAGCCTAAGCCTAGGGGTGCCCTAGCCTAAGCCTAGGGGTGCCCTAGTCTTAGGCTAGGGGAGCCCTAGCCTTAGCCTAAACCTAGGGGTGCCCTAGCCTAAGCCTTGTGGTGCCCTAACCTAAGCCTAGGGTTGCCCTAGCCTTAGGCTAGGGGAGCCCTGGCCTTAGCCTAAGCCTAGGGGTTCCCTAGCCTAAGCCAAGGGGTGTCCTAGCCTAAGCCTAGGGGTGTCCTAGCCTAAGCCTAGGGGTGCCCTAGTTTTAGGCTAGGGGAGCCCTAGCCTTAGCCTAAGCCTAGCGGTGTCCTAGCCTTAGGCTAGGGGAGCCCTAGCCTTAGCCTAAGCCTAGAGATGCCCTAGCCTAAGCCTAGGGTTGCCCTAGCCTGAGCCTAGGGGTGCCCTAGCCTAAGCCTAGGGTTGCCCTAGCCTTAGGCTAGGGGAGCCCTGGCCTTAGCCTAAGCATAGGGGTTCCCTAGCCTAAGCCAAGGGGTATCCTAGCCTAAGCCTAGGGGTGTCCTAGCCTAAGCCTAGGGGTGCCCTAGCGAATGCCTAGTGTTGCTCTAGCATAAGCCTAGGGGTGCCCTCGCCTAAGCCTAGGGGTGCCCTCGCCTAAGACTAGGGGTGCCCTAGCCTAAGCCTAGGGGTTCCCTAGCCTAAACCTAGGGGTGCCCTAGCCTTAGGATAGGCGAGCCCTAGCCTTAGCCTAAGCCTAGGGCTGCCCAAGCCTAAGCCGAGGGGTGCCCTAGCCAAAGCCTTGGGGTGCCCTAACCTTAGGCTAGGGGAGCCCTAGCCTTAGCATAAACCTTGGGGTGCCCTAGCCTAAGCCTAGGGGTGCCTTAGTCTACGCCTGGGGGTGCCCTAGCCTATGCTAGGGGTGCCTTAGCCATAGGCTAGGGGAGCCCTAGTCTTAGCCTAAGCCTAGGGGGGCCCTACACTAAGCCTAGGGGTGCCGTAGCCTAAGACTATGGGTGCCCTAGCCTTAGGTTATGGGAGCCCTAGCCTTAGTCTAAGCTTAGGGGAGCCCTAGCCTTAGCCTAAGCCTAGGGGTGTCCTAGCCGTAGGCTAGGGGAGCCCTAGACTTAGCCTAAGCCTAGGGGTGCCCTAGCCTAAGCCTAGGCGTGCCCTAACCTGAGCCTAGGGGTGCCCTACCCTGAGCCTATGGGTGCCCTAGCCTGAAGCTAGGGGAGCCCTAGCTTTAGTCTAGCCTAGGATTGCCCTTAGGGGTGCCCTAGCCTTAGGCTAAGGGAGCCCTAGCCTTAGCCTATGCCTAGGGGTGCCCTAGCCTAAGCCGAGGGGTCCCTAGCCTAAGCCTAGGGGTGACCTAGCCTTAGGCTAGGGGAGCCCTAGCCTTAGCCTAAGCCTAGGGGTGCCCTAGCCTAACCCTAGGGTTGTCCTAGCCTAAGCCTAGGGGTTCCCTAGCCTAAGACTAGGTGTGCCCTAGCCTAAGCCTAGGGGTGCCCTAGCCTAAGACTAGGTGTGCCCTTGCCTAAGCCTAGGGGTGCCCTCGCCAAAGCCTCGGGGTGCCCTAGCCTAAGTCTAGGGGTGCCCTAGCCTTAGGTTAGGGGAGCCCTAACCTTAGCCTAATCCTAGGGGTGCCCTAGCCTAAGCCTAGGGGTGCCCTAGCCTAAGCCTAGGGTTGCCCTAGCCTAAGTCTAGGGGTGCCCTAGCCTAAGCCAGGGGTGCCCTAGCCTTAGGCTAGGGGAGCCCTAGCCTTAGCCTAAGCCTAGGGTTGCCCCTGCCTAAGCCTAAGGGTGCCCTAGCCTTAGGCTAGGCGAGCCCTAGCCTTAACCTAAGCCTAGGGCTGCCCTAGCCTAAGCCTAGGGCTGCCCTAGCCTAAGCCTAGGGGTGCCTTAGTCTAAGCCTGGGGGTGCCCTAGCCTAAGCTAGGGGTGCCCTAGCCATAGGCTAGGGGAGCCCTAGTCTTAGCCTAAGCCTAGGGGGGCCCTACACTAAGCCTAGGGGTGCCGTAGCCTAAGACTATGGGTGCCCTAGCCTTAGGTTATGGGAGCCCTAGCCTTAGTCTAAGCTTAGGGGAGCCCTAGCCTTAGCCTAAGCCTAGGGGTGTCCTAGCCGTAGGCTAGGGGAGCCCTAGACTTAGCCTAAGCCTAGGGGTGCCCTAGCCTAAGCCTAGGCGTGCCCTAACCTGAGCCTAGGGGTGCCCTACCCTGAGCCTATGGGTGCCCTAGCCTGAAGCTAGGGGAGCCCTAGCTTTAGTCTAGCCTGGGATTGCCCTTAGGGGTGCCCTAGCCTTAGGCTAAGGGAGCCCTAGCCTTAGCCTATGCCTAGGGGTGCCCTAGCCTAAGCCGAGGGGTCCCTAGCCTAAGCCTAGGGGTGACCTAGCCTTAGGCTAGGGGAGCCCTAGCCTTAGCCTAAGCCTAGGGTTGCCCTAGCCTAAGCCTAGGGTTGTCCTAGCCTAAGCCTAGGGGTGCCCCAGCCTGAGGCTAGGGAAGCCCTAGCCTAAAACTAGGGGTGCCCTAGCCAAAGCCTAGGGGCGCCTTAGCCTAAACCTTAGGGTGCCCTAGCCTTAGGCTAGGGGAGCCCTAGCCTTAGCCTAAGCCTAGGGGTGCCCTACCCTAAGCCTAGGGGTGCCGTAGCCTAAGACTATGGGTGCCCTAGCCTTAGGTTATGGGAGCCCTAGCCTTAGTCTAAGCTTAGGGGAGCCCTAGCCTTAGCCTAAGCCTAGGGGTGTCCTAGCCGTAGGCTAGGGGAGCCCTAGACTTAGCCTAAGCCTAGGGGTGCGGTAGCCTAAGCCTAGGGGTGCCCTAACCTGAGCTTAGGTGTGCCCTAGCCTGAGCCTATGGGTGCCCTAGCCTGAAGCTAGGGGAGCCCTAGCTTTAGTCTAGCCTAGGATTGCCCTTAGGGGTGCCCTAGCCTTAGGCTAGGGGAGCCCTAGCCTTAGCCTAAGCCTAGGGGTGCCCTAGCCTAAGCAGAGGGGTCCCTAGCCTAAGCCTAGGGGTGACCTAGCCTTAGGCTAGGGGAGCCCTAGCATTAGCCTAAGCCTAGGGGTGCCCTAGCCTAAGCCTAGGGTTGTCCTAGCCTAAGCCTAGTGGTGCCCCAGCCTGAGGCTAGGGAAGCCCTAGCCTAAAACTAGGGGTGCCCTAGCCAAAGCCTAGGGGCGCCTTAGCCTAAACCTAAGGGTTCCCTAGCCTTAGGCTAGGGGAGCCCTAGCCTTAGCCTAAGCCTAGGGGTGCCCTACCCTAAGCCTAGGGGTGCCCTAGCCTAAGCCTAGGGGTGACCTAGCCTAACCCTAGGGTTGTCCTAGCCTAAGCCTAGGGGTGCCCTAGCCTAAGACTAGGTGTGCCCTAGCAAAAGCCTAGGGGTGCCCTAGCCTAAGACTTGGTGTGCCCTAGCTTAAGCCTAGGGGTGCCCTCGCCAAAGCCTCGGGGTGCCCTAGCCTAAGTCTAGGGGTGCCCTAGCCTTAGGTTAGGGGAGCCCTAGCCTTAGCCTAAGCCTAGGGGTGCCCTAGCCTAAGCCTAGGGGTGCCCTAGCCTAAGCCTAGGGTTGCCCTAGCCTATGTCTAGGGGTGCCCTAGCCTAAGCCAGGGGTGCCCTAGCCTTAGGCTAGGCGAGCCCTAGCCTTAACCTAAGCCTAGGGCTACCCTAGCCTAAGCCTAGGGGTGCCCTAGCCTTAGGCTAGGGGAGCCCTAGCCTTAACCTAAGCCTAGGGCTGCCCTAGCCTAAGCCTAGGGGTGCGTAGCATAAGCCTAGGGGTGCCCTCGCCTAAGCCTAAGGGTGCCATAGCCTAAGCCTAGGGTTGCCCAAGCCTAAGCCTAGGTGTGCCCTAGCCTTAGGCTAGGGGAGCCCTAGCCTTAGCCTAAGCCTAGGGTTGCCCTAGCCAAAGGTTTGGGGTGCCCTAGCCTAAGCCTAGGGGTGCCCTAGCCTAAGCCGAGGGGTGCCCTAGCCTTAGGCTAGGGGAGCCCTAGCCTTAGCCTAAACCTAGGGGTGCCCTAGCCTAAGCCTTGTGGTGCCCTAACCTAAGCCTAGGGTTGCCCTAGCCTTAGGCTAGGGGAGCCCTGGCCTTAGCCTAAGCCTAGGGGTTCCCTAGCCTAAGCCAAGGGGTGTCCTAGCCTAAGCCTAGGGGTGTCCTAGCCTAAGCCTAGGGGTGCCCTAGCTTTAGGCTAGGGGAGCCCTAGCCTTAGCCTAAGCCTATCGGTGTCCTAGCCTTAGGCTAGGGGAGCCCTAGCCTTAGCCTAAGCCTAGAGGTGCCCTAGCCTAAGCCTAGGGTTGCCCTAGCCTGAGCCTAGGGGTGCCCTAGCCTAAGCCTAGGGTTGCCCTAGCCTTAGGCTAGGGGAGCCCTGGCCTTAGCCTAAGCCTAGGGGTTCCCTAGCCTAAGCCAAGGGGTATCCTAGCCTAAGCCTAGGGGTGTCCTAGCCTAAGCCTAGGGGTGCCCTAGCGAATGCCTAGTGTTGCTCTAGCATAAGCCTAGGGGTGCCCTCGCCTAAGCCTAGGGGTGCCCTCGCCTGAGACTAGGGGTGCCCTAGCCTAAGCCTAGGGGTTCCCTAGCCTAAACCTAGGGGTGCCCTAGCCTTAGGATAGGCGAGCCCTAGCCTTAGGCTAAGCCTAGGGCTGCCCAAGCCTAAGCCGAGGGGTGCCCTAGCCAAAGCCTTGGGGTGCCCTAACCTTACGCTAGGTGAGCCCTAGCCTTAGCATAAACCTTGGGGTGCCCTAGCCTAAGCCTAGGGGTGCCTTAGTCTAAGCCTGGGGGTGCCCTAGCCTAAGCTAGGGGTGCCCTAGCCATAGGCTAGGGGAGCCCTAGTCTTAGCCTAATCCTAGGGGGGCCCTAGACTAAGCCTAGGGGTGCCGTAGCCTAAGACTATGGGTGCCCTAGCCTTAGGTTATGGGAGCCCTAGCCTTAGTCTAAGCTTAGGGGAGCCCTAGCCTTAGCCTAAGCCTAGGGGTGTCCTAGCCGTAGGCTAGGGGAGCCCTAGACTTAGCCTAAGCTTAGGGGTGCCCTAGCCTAAGCCTAGGCGTGCCCTAACCTGAGCCTAGAGGTGCCCTAGCCTGAGCCTATGGGTGCCCTAGCCTGAAGCTAGGGGAGCCCTAGCTTTAGTCTAGCCTAGGATTGCCCTTAGGGGTGCCCTAGCCTTAGGCTAAGGGAGCCCTAGCCTTAGCCTAAGCCTAGGGGTGCCCTAGCCTAAGCCTAGGGGTGCCCTAGTCTTAGGCTAGGGGAGCCCTAGCCTTAGCCTAAACCTAGGGGTGCCCTAGCCTAAGCCTTGTGGTGCCCTAACCTAAGCCTAGGGTTGCCCTAGCCTTAGGCTAGGGGAGCCCTGGCCTTAGCCTAAGCCTAGGGGTTCCCTAGCCTAAGCCAAGGGGTGTCCTAGCCTAAGCCTAGGGGTGTCCTAGCCTAAGCCTAGGGGTGCCCTAGTTTTAGGCTAGGGGAGCCCTAGCCTTAGCCTAAGCCTAGCGGTGTCCTAGCCTTAGGCTAGGGGAGCCCTAGCCTTAGCCTAAGCCTAGAGATGCCCTAGCCTAAGCCTAGGGTTGCCCTAGCCTGAGCCTAGGGGTGCCCTAGCCTAAGCCTAGGGTTGCCCTAGCCTTAGGCTAGGGGAGCCCTGGCCTTAGCCTAAGCCTAGGGGTTCCCTAGCCTAAGCCAAGGGGTATCCTAGCCTAAGCCTAGGGGTGTCCTAGCCTAAGCCTAGGGGTGCCCTAGCGAATGCCTAGTGTTGCTCTAGCATAAGCCTAGGGGTGCCCTCGCCTAAGCCTAGGGGTGCCCTCGCCTAAGACTAGGGGTGCCCTAGCCTAAGCCTAGGGGTTCCCTAGCCTAAACCTAGGGGTGCCCTAGCCTTAGGATAGGCGAGCCCTAGCCTTAGCCTAAGCCTAGGGCTGCCCAAGCCTAAGCCGAGGGGTGCCCTAGCCAAAGCCTTGGGGTGCCCTAACCTTAGGCTAGGGGAGCCCTAGCCTTAGCATAAACCTTGGGGTGCCCTAGCCTAAGCCTAGGGGTGCCTTAGTCTACGCCTGGGGGTGCCCTAGCCTATGCTAGGGGTGCCCTAGCCATAGGCTAGGGGAGCCCTAGTCTTAGCCTAAGCCTAGGGGGGCCCTACACTAAGCCTAGGGGTGCCGTAGCCTAAGACTATGGGTGCCCTAGCCTTAGGTTATGGGAGCCCTAGCCTTAGTCTAAGCTTAGGGGAGCCCTAGCCTTAGCCTAAGCCTAGGGGTGTCCTAGCCGTAGGCTAGGGGAGCCCTAGACTTAGCCTAAGCCTAGGGGTGCCCTAGCCTAAGCCTAGGCGTGCCCTAACCTGAGCCTAGGGGTGCCCTACCCTGAGCCTATGGGTGCCCTAGCCTGAAGCTAGGGGAGCCCTAGCTTTAGTCTAGCCTAGGATTGCCCTTAGGGGTGCCCTAGCCTTAGGCTAAGGGAGCCCTAGCCTTAGCCTATGCCTAGGGGTGCCCTAGCCTAAGCCGAGGGGTCCCTAGCCTAAGCCTAGGGGTGACCTAGCCTTAGGCTAGGGGAGCCCTAGCCTTAGCCTAAGCCTAGGGTTGCCCTAGCCTAAGCCTAGGGTTGTCCTAGCCTAAGCCTAGGGGTGCCCCAGCCTGAGGCTAGGGAAGCCCTAGCCTAAAACTAGGGGTGCCCTAGCCAAAGCGTAGGGGCGCCTTAGCCTAAACCTTAGGGTGCCCTAGCCTTAGGCTAGGGGAGCCCTAGCCTTAGCCTAAGCCTAGGGGTGCCCTACCCTAAGCCTAGGGGTGCCCTAGCCTAAGCCTAGGGGTGACCTAGCCTTAGGCTAGGGGAGCCCTAGCCTTAGCCTAAGCCTAGGGGTGCCCTAGCCTAACCCTAGGGTTGTCCTAGCCTAAGCCTAGGGGTTCCCTAGCCTAAGACTAGGTGTGCCCTAGCCTAAGCCTAGGGGTGCCCTAGCCTAAGACTAGGTGTGCCCTTGCCTAAGCCTAGGGGTGCCCTCGCCAAAGCCTCGGGGTGCCCTAGCCTAAGTCTAGGGGTGCCCTAGCCTTAGGTTAGGGGAGCCCTAACCTTAGCCTAATCCTAGGGGTGCCCTAGCCTAAGCCTAGGGGTGCCCTAGCCTAAGCCTAGGGTTGCCCTAGCCTAAGTCTAGGGGTGCCCTAGCCTAAGCCAGGGGTGCCCTAGCCTTAGGCTAGGGGAGCCCTAGCCTTAGCCTAAGCCTAGGGTTGCCCCTGCCTAAGCCTAAGGGTGCCCTAGCCTTAGGCTAGGCGAGCCCTAGCCTTAACCTAAGCCTAGGGCTGCCCTAGCCTAAGCCTAGGGCTGCCCTAGCCTAAGCCTAGGGGTGCCCTAGCCTGAGGCTAGGGGAGCCCTAGCCTTAGCCTAAGCCTAGGGCTGCCCTAGCCAAAGCCTAGGGGTGCCCTAGCGAATGCCTAGGGGTGCCCTAGCATAAGCCTAGGGGTGCCCTCGCCAAAGCCTATGGGTGCCCTCGCCTAAGCCTAGGGGTGCCCTAGCCTAAGCCTAGGGGTGCCCTAGCCTAAGCCTAGGGGTGCCCTTGCTAAGCCTAGGGGTGCCCTAGCCTAAGCCTAGGGGTTCCCTTCCTAAGCCTAGGGGTGCCCTAGCCTGAGCCTAGGGGTGCCCTAGCCTGAGCCTAGGGCTGGCATAGCCTGAGCTTAGTGGTGCCCTAGCCTGAGCCTACGGGTGGCATAGCCTGAGGCTAGGGGAGCCCTAGCCTTAGTCTAGCCTAGGTTTGCCCTAGCTTAAGCCTAGGGGTGCCATAGCATGAGTCCAGGGGTGCCCTAGCCTGAGGCTAGGGGAGCCGTAGCCTTAGCCTAAGCCTAGGGGTGCCCTAGACTAAGCCTAGGGGTGCCCTAGCCTAAGCCTAGGGGTGCCCTAGCCTAAGCCTAGGGGTGCCCTAGCCTAAGCCTAGGGTTGCCGTAGCCTAAGCCTAGGGGTGCCGTAGCCTAAGCCTAGGGTTTCCCTAGCCTAAGCCTTGGGGTGCCCTAGCCTAAGCCTAGGGGTGCCCTAGCCTAAGCCTACGGTTGCCTTAGCCTGAGCCTAGGGGTGCCCTAGCCTGAGCCTACGGGTGCCCTAGCCTTAGTCTAGCCTAGGATTGCCCTAGCCTAAGCCTAGGGGTGCCGTAGCCTGAGTCTAGGGGTGCCCCAGCCTGAGGCTAGGGAAGCCCTAGCATAAAACTAGGGGTGCCCTAGCCGAAGCCTAGCGGCGCTTTAGCCTAAACCTAGGGGTGCCCTAGACTTAGCCTAGGGGTGCCCTAGCCTAAGCAAACGGTTGCCCTAGCCTTAGGCTAGGAGAGCCCTGGTCTTAGCCTAAGCCTAGGGGTGCCCTAGCTTAAGCCAAGGGGTGTCCCAGCCTAAGCCTAGGGGTGTCCTACACTAAGCCTTGGGGTGCCCTAGCTAATGCCTAGGGGCGCCCTAGTATAAGCCTAGGGGTGCCCTCGCCTAAGCCTAGGGGTGCCCTCGCCTAAGCCTAGGGGTGCCCTAGCCTAAGCCTAGGGGTTCCCTAGCCTTAACTTAGGGGTGCCCTAGCCTTAGGCTAGGCGAGCCCTAGCCTTAGCCTAAGCCTAGGGGTGCCCTAGCCTAAGCCTAGGGGTGCCCTAGCCTAAGCCTAGGGGTGCCCTAGCCTAAGCCTAGGAGTGCCCTAGCATTAGGCTAGGGGAGTCCTAGCCTTAGCCTAAGCCTAGGGGTGTCCTTGTCCTAAGCTAGGGGAGCCCTAGCCTTAGCCTAAGCCTAGGGGTGCCCTAGCCTAAGCCTAGGGGTGCCCTAGCCTGAGTCTAGGGGTGCCCTAGCCTGAGCCTACGGGTGCCCTAGCCTGAAGCTAGGGGAGCCCTAGCCTTAGTCTAGCCTAGGGGTGCCCCAGCCTAAGCCTAGGGGTGCCCAAACCTAAGCCAAGGGGTGCCCTAGCCTAAGCGTAGGGCTGCCCTAGCCTAAGCCTAGGGTTGCCCTAGCCTTAGGCTAGGCGAGCCCTAGCCTTAACCTAAGCCTAGGGCTGCCCTAGCCTATGCCTAGGGGTGCCCTAGCCTTAGGCTAGGGGAGCCCTAGACTTAGCCTAAGCCTAGGGGTGCCCTAGCCTAAGCCTAAGGGTGCCCTAGCATAAGCCTAGGGCTGCCCTCGCCTAAGCCTAGGGGTGCCATAGCCTAAGCCTAGGGGTGCCCAAGACAAAGCCTAGGTGTGCCCTAGCCTTAGGCTAGGGGAGCCCTAGCCTTAGCCTAAGTCTAGGATTGCCCTAGCCTAAGCCTTGGGGTGCCCTAGCCTAAGCCTAGGGGTTCCCTAGCCTAAGCCTAGGGGTGTCCTAGCCTTAGGCTAGGGGACCCCTAGCCTTAGCCTAAGCCTAGGGGTGCCCTAGCCTAAGCCTAGTGGTGCCCTAACCTAAGCTTAGGGGTGCCCTAGCCTTAGCCTAGGGGTGCTGTAGCCTAAGCCTAGGGTTGCCCTAGCCTTAGGCTAGCGGAGCCCTGGCCTTAGCCTAAGCCTAGGGGTTCCCTAACCTAAGCCAAGGGGTATCCTAGCCTAAGCCTAGGGGTGTCCTAGCCTAAGCCTAGGGGTGCCCTAGCGAATGCCTAGTGGTGCTCTAGCATAAGCCTAGGGGAGCCCTCGCCTAAGCCTAGGGGTGCCCTCGCCTAAGACTAGGGGTGCCCTAGCCTAAGCCTAGGGGTTCCCTAGCCTAAACCTAGGGGTGCCCTCGCCATAGGATAGGCGAGCCCTAGCCTTAGCCTAAGCCTAGGGCTGCCCTAGCCTAAGCCGAGGGGTGCCCTAGCCTAAGCCTTGGGGTGCCCTAACCTTAGGCTAGGGGAGCCCTAGCCTTAGCATAAACCTTGGGGTGCCCTAGCCTAAGCCTAGGGGTGCCTTAGTCTAAGCCTCGGGGTGCCCTAGCCTAAGCCTAGGGGTGCCCTAGCCGTAGGCTAGGGGAGCCCTAGTCTTACCCTAAGCCTAGGGGGGCCCTACACTAAGCCTAGGGGTGCCGTAGCCTAAGACTATGGGTGCCCTAGCCTTAGGTTATGGGAGCCCTAGCCTTAGTCTAAGCTTAGGGGAGCCCTAGCCTTAGCCTAAGCCTAGGGGTGTCCTAGCCGTAGGCTAGGGGAGCCCTAGACTTAGCCTAAGCCTAGGGGTGCGGTAGCCTAAGCCTAGGGGTGCCCTAACCTGAGCTTAGGTGTGCCCTAGCCTGAGCCTATGGGTGCCCTAGCCTGAAGCTAGGGGAGCCCTAGCTTTAGTCTAGCCTAGGATTGCCCTTAGGGGTGCCCTAACCTTAGGCTAGGGGAGCCGTAGCCTTAGCCTAAGCCTAGGGGTGCCCTAGCCTAAGCCGAGGGGTCCCTAGCCTAAGCCTAGGGGTGACCTAGCCTTAGGCTAGGGGAGCCCTAGCCTTAGCCTAAGCCTAGGGGTGCCCTAGCCTAAGCCTAGGGTTGTCCTAGCCTAAGCCTAGGGGTGCCCCAGCCTGAGGCTAGGGAAGCCCTAGCCTAAAACTAGGGGTGCCCTAGCCAAAGCCTAGGGGCGCCTTAGCCTAAACCTAAGGGTTCCCTAGCCTTAGGTTAGGGGAGCCCTAGCCTTAGCCTAAACCTAGGGGTGCCCTACCCTAAGCCTAGGGGTGCCCTAGCCTAAGCCTAGGGGTGACCTAGCCTAACCCTAGGGTTGTCCTAGCCTAAGCCTTGGGGTGCCCTAGCCTAAGACTAGGTGTGCCCTAGCAAAAGCCTAGGGGTGCCCTAGCCTAAGATTTGGTGTGCCCTAGCTTAAGCCTAGGGGTGCCCTCGCCAAAGCCTCGGGGTGCCCTAGCCTAAGTCTAGGGGTGCCCTAGCCTTAGGTTAGGGGAGCCCTAGCCTTAGCCTAAGCCTAGGGGTGCCCTAGCCTAAGCCTAGGGGTGCCCTAGCCTAAGCCTAGGGTTGCCCTAGCCTATGTCTAGGGGTGCCCTAGCCTAAGCCAGGGGTGCCCTAGCCTTAGGCTAGGGGAGCCCTAGCCTTAGCCTAAGTCTAGGGTTGCCCCTGCCTAAGCCTAGGGGTGCCCTAGCCTTAGGCTAGGCGAGCCCTAGCCTTAACCTAAGCCTAGGGCTACCCTAGCCTAAGCCTAGGGGTGCCCTAGCCTTAGGCTAGGGGAGCCCTAGCCTTAACCTAAGCCTAGGGCTGCCCGAGCCTAAGCCTAGGGGTGCGTAGCATAAGCCTAGGGGTGCCCTCGCCTAAGCCTAAGGGTGCCATAGCCTAACCCTAGGGTTGCCCAAGCCTAAGCCTAGGTGTGCCCTAGCCTTAGGCTAGGGGAGCCCAAGCATTAGCCTAAGCCTAGGGTTGCCCTAGCCTAAGGCTTGGGGTGCCCTAGCCTAAGCCTAGGGGTGCCCTAGCCTAAGCCGAGGGGTGCCCTAGCCTTAGGCTAGGGGAGCCCTAGCCTTAGCCTAAACCTAGGGGTGCCGTAGCCTAAGCATTGTGGTGCCCTAACCTAAGGCTAGGGTTGCCCTAGCCTTAGGCTAGGGGAGCCCTGGCCTTAGCCTAAGCCTAGGGGTTCCCTAGCCTAAGCCAAGGGGTGTCCTAGCCTAAGCCTAGGGGTGTCCTAGCCTAAGCCTAGGGGTGCCCTAGCTTTAGGCTAGGGGAGCCCTAGCCTTAGCCTAAGCCTAGCGGTGTCCTAGCCTTAGGCTAGGGGAGCCCTAGCCTTAGCCTAAGCCTAGAGGTGCCCTAGCCTAAGCCTAGGGTTGCCCTAGCCTGAGCCTAGGGGTGCCCTAGCCTAAGCCTAGGGTTGCCCTAGCCTTAGGCTAGGGGAGCCCTGGCCTTAGCCTAAGCCTAGGGGTTCCCTAGCCTAAGCCAAGGGGTATCCTAGCCTAAGCCTAGGGGTGTCCTAGCCTAAGCCTAGGGGTGCCCTAGCGAATGCCTAGTGTTGCTCTAGCATAAGCCTAGGGGTGCCCTCGCCTAAGCCTAGTGGTTCCCTAGCCTAAACCTAGGGGTGCCCTAGCCTTAGGATAGGCGAGCCCTAGCCTTAGGCTAAGCCTAGGGCTGCCCAAGCCTAAGCCGAGGGGTGCCCTAGCCAAAGCCTTGGGGTGCCCTAACCTTAGGCTAGGTGAGCCCTAGCCTTAGCATAAACTTTGGGGTGCCCTAGCCTAAGCCTAGGGGTGCCTTAGTCTAAGCCTGGGGGTGCCCTAGCCTAAGCTAGGGGTGCCCTAGGCATAGGCTAGGGGAGCCCTAGTCTTAGCCTAATCCTAGGGGGGCCCTACACTAAGCCTAGGGGTGCCGTAGCCTAAGACTATGGGTGCCCTAGCCTTAGGTTATGGGAGCCCTAGCCTTAGTCTAAGCTTAGGGGAGCCCTAGCCTTAGCCTAAGCCTACGGGTGTCCTAGCCGTAGGCTAGGGGAGCCCTAGACTTAGCCTAAGCTTAGGGGTGCCCTAGCCTAAGCCTAGGCGTGCCCTAACCTGAGCCTAGAGGTGCCCTAGCCTGAGCCTATGGGTGCCCTAGCCTGAAGCTAGGGGAGCCCTAGCTTTAGTCTAGCCTAGGATTGCCCTTTGGGGTGCCCTAGCCTTAGGCTAAGGGAGCCCTAGCCTTAGCCTAAGCCTAGGGGTGCCCTAGCCTAAGCCTAGTGGTGCCCTAACCTAAACCTAGGGTTGCCCTAGCCTTAGGCTAGGGGAGCCCTGGCCTTAGCCTAAGCCTAGGGGTTCCCTAGCCTAAGCCAAGCGGTGTCCTAGCCTAAGCCTAGGGGTGTCCTAGCCTAAGCCTAGGGGTGCCCTAGCTTTAGGCTAGGGGAGCCCTAGCCTTAGCCTAAGCCTAGGGGTGTCCTAGCCTTAGGCTAGGGGAGCCCTAGCCTTAGCCTAAGCCTAGGGTTGCCCTAGCCTAAGCCTAGGGTTGTCCTAGCCTAAGCCTTCGGGTGCCCCAGCCTGAGGCTAGGGAAGCCCTAGCCTAAAACTAGGGGTGCCCTAGCCAAAGCCTAGGGGCGCCTTAGCCTAAACCTAAGGGTGCCCTAGCCTTAGGCTAGGGGAGCCCTAGCCTTAGCCTAAGCCTAGGGGTGCCCTACCCTAAGCCTAGGGGTGCCCTAGCCTAAGCCTAGGGGTGACCTAGCCTTCGGCTAGGGGAGCCCTAGCCTTAGCCTAAGCCTAGGGGTGCCCTAGCCTAACCCTAGGGTTGTCCTAGCCTAAGCCTAGGGGTTCCCTAGCCTAAGACTAGGTGTGCCCTAGCCTAAGCCTAGGGTTGCCCTAGCCTAAGTCTAGGGGTGCCCTAACCTTAGGTTAGGGGAGCCCTAACCTTAGCCTAATCCTAGGGGTGCCCTAGCCTAAGCCTAGGGGTGCCCTAGCCTAAGCCTAGGGTTGCCCTAGCCTAAGTCTAGGGGTGCCCTAGCCTAAGCCAGGGGTGCCCTAGCCTTAGGCTAGGGGAGCCCTAGCCTTAGCCTAAGCCTAGGGTTGCCCCTGCCTAAGCCTAGGGGTGCCCTAGCCTTAGGCTAGGCGAACCCTAGCCTTAACCTAAGCCTAGGGCTGCCCTAGCCTAAGCCTAGGGGTGCCCTAGCCTTAGGCTAGGGGAGCCCTACCCTTAGCCTAAGCCTAGGGCTGCCCTAGCCTAAGCCTAGGGGTGCGTAGCATAAGCCTAGGGGTGTCCTCGCCTAAGCCTAGGGGTGCCATAGCCTAAGCCTAGGGTTGCCCAAGCCTAAGCCTAGGGGTGCCCTAGCCTTAAGCTAGGGGAGCCCTAGCCTTAGCCTAAGCCTAGGGTTGCCCTAGCCTAAGGCTTGGGGTGCCCTAGCCTAAGTCTAGGGGTGCCATAGCCTAAGCCTACGGGTGCCCTAGCCTTAGGCTAGGGGAGCCCTAGCCTTAGCCTAAGCCTAGGGGTACCCTAGCCTAAGCCTAGTGGTGCCCTAACCTAAACCTAGGGTTGCCCTAGCCTTAGGCTAGGGGAGCCCTGGCCTTAGCCTAAGCCTAGGGGTTCCCTAGCCTAAGCCAAGAGGTGTCCTAGCCTAAGCCTAGGGGTGTCCTAGCCTAAGCCTAGGGGTGCCCTAGCTTTAGGCTAGAGGAGCCCTAGCCTTAGCCTAAGCCTAGGGGTGTCCTAGCCTTAGGCTAGGGGAGCCCTAGCCTTAGCCTTGGGTTGCCTTAGCCTGAGCCTAGGGGTGCCCTAGCCTAAGCCTAGGGGTGACCTAGCCTTAGATTAGGGGAGCCCTAGCCTTAGCCTAAGCCTAGGGCTGCCCTAGCCTAAGCCTAGGGTTGTCCTAGCCTAAGCCTAGGGGTGCCCCAGCCTGAGGCTAGGGAAGCCCTAGCCTAAAACTAGGGGTGCCCTAGCCGAAGCCTAGGGGCGCCTTAGCCTAAACCTAGGGGTGCCCTAGCCTTAGGCTAGGGGAGCCCTAGCCTTAGCCTAAGCCTAGGGGTGCCCTACCCTAAGCCAAGGGTTGCCCTAGCCTAAGCCTAGGGGTGCCCTCGCGTAAGCCTAGGGGTGCCCTAGCCTAAGCCTAGGGGTTCCCAAGCCTAAACCTAGGGGTGCCCTAGCCTTCGGCTAGGCGAGCCCAATCCTTAGCCTAAGCCTAGGGCTGCCCTAGCCTAAGCCTAGGGTTGCCCTAGCCTAACACTATGGGTGCCCTAGCCTTAGGTTATGGGAGCCCTAGCCTTAGACTAAGCCTAGGGGTGCCCTAGCCTGAGCTTAGGAGTGCCTTAGCCTTAGGCTAGGGGAGCCCTAGCATTAGACTAAGCCTCGGGGTGCCCTAGCCTAAGCCTAGGGGTGCCCTAGCCTAAGGCTAGGGGTGCCCTAGCCTAAGCCTAGGTGTGCCCTAGCCTGAGCCTATGGGTGCCCAACCTGAGGCTAGGGGAGCCCTAGCATTAGTCTAGCCTAGGATTGCCCTAAACTAAGCCTAGGGATACCATAGCCTGAGTCTAGGAGTGCCCGAGCCTGAGGCTAGGGGAGCCGTTGCCTCAGCCTAAGTCTAGGGGTGCCCTAGCCTAATCCTAGGGGTGCCCTAGCCTGAGCCTAGGGGTGCCGTAGCCTTAGGCTACGGGAGCCCTAGCCTTACCTTAAGCCTAGAGGGGCCCTACCCTGAGCCTATGGTTGCCCTAGCCAGAGGCTAGGGGAGCCCTAGCCTTAGCCTAAGCTTAGGGGTGCCCTAGCCTGAGCCTAGGGGTGCCCTAGCCTAAGGCTAGGGGTGCCCTAGCCTAAGACTAGGGGTGCCCTAGCATAAGCCTAGGGGTGCCCTAACCTTAGGCTAGGGGAGCCCTAGACTTAGCCTAAGCCTAGGATTGCCCTAGCCTAAGCCTAGGGGTGACCTAGCCTAAGCCTTGGGGTGCCCTAGCCTAAGCCTAGGGGTGCCCTAGCCTGAGCTTAGGGGTGCCTTAGCCTTAGGCTAGGGGTGCCCTAGCATTAGCCTAAGGCACGGGGTGCCCTAGCCTTAGCCTAGGGGTGCCTTAGCCTAACGCTAGGGGTGCCCTACCCTAAGCCTAGGGGTGCCCTAGCCTAAGCCTAGGGGTGCCCTAGCTTAAGCCTAGGGGTGCCCTAGCCTGAGCCTAGGGGTGCCCTAGCCTGAGTCTACGGGTGCCCTAGCCTGAAGCTAGGGGAGCCCTAGCCTTAATCTAGCCTAGGATTGCCCTAGCCTAAGCCTAGGGGTGCCATAGCCTGAGCTAGCGGTGCACTAGCCTTAGGCTAAGCCCAGGGGAGCCCTAGCCTAAGCCTAGGGGTGCCCTAGCCTAAGCCTAGGGGTGCCCTAGCCTAAGCCTAGGGGTCCCCTAGCCTAAGCCTACGGGTGCCCTAGCCTAAGCCTAAGGGTGCCCTAGCCTTAGGCTAGGGGAGCCCTAGCCTTAGCCTAAGCCTAGGGGTGCCCTAGCCTAAGCCAAGGGGTGCTCTAGCCTTAGGCTAGGGGAGCCCTAGCCTTAGCCTAAGCCTAGAGGTACCCTAGCCTAAGTCTAGGGGTGCCCTAGCCTAAGCCTAGGGGTGTCCTAGCCTGAGCTTAGGGTTGCCATAGCCTGAGCCTACGGGTGCCCTAACCTGAGGCTAGGGGAGCCCTAGCCTTAGTCTAGCCTAGGATTGCCCTAGCCTAAGCCTAGGGGTGCCCTAGGCTAAGCCTAGTGGTGCCCTAGCCTAAGCCTAGGGGTGCCCTAGCCTGAGCCTAAGGGTGCCCTAGCCTGATCCTAGGGGTGCCCTAGCCTAAGACTAGGGGTGCCCTAGCCTAAGAGTAGGGGTGCCCTAGCCGAAGCCGAGGGGTGCCCTAGCCTTAGGCTAGGGGTTCCCTAGCCTAAGTCTAGGGGTGCCATGGCCTAAGACTAGGGGTGCCCTAGCCTGAGACTAGGGGTGCCCTAACCTGAGCCTAGGGCTTCCCTAGCCTGAGCCTAAGGGTGCCCTAGCCTAAGCCTAGGGGTGCCCTAGCCTTAGGCTACTGGAGCCCTAGCCTTAGCCTAAGCCTTGGGGTGCCCTAGCCTAAGCCTAGGGGTGCCCTAGCCTGAGCTTAGGAATTCCTTAGCCTTAGGCTAGGGGAGCCCTAGCATTAGACTAAGCCTCGGGGTGCCCTACCCTAAGCCTAGGGGTGTTCTAGCCTGAGCCTACGGGTGCCCTAGCCTGAGGCTAGGGGAGCCCTAGCGTTATTCTAGCCTAGGATTGCCCTAAACTAAGCCTAGGGATGCCATAGCCTGAGTCAAGGGGTGCCCGAGCCTGAGGCTAGGGGAGCCGTTGCCTTAGCCTAAGTCCAGGGGTGCCCTAGCCTAAGCCTAGGGTTGCCCTAGCCTGAGCCTAGGGGTGCCCTAGCCTAAGCCTAGGCGTGCCCTACCCTAAGGCTAGGGGTGCCCTAGCCTAAGACTAGGGGTGCCCTAGCCTAAGCCTATTGGTGCCCTAGTCTGAGAGTAGGGGAGTCCCAGCCTTAGCCTAAGCCTAGGGGAGCCCTAGCCTAAGCCTAGGGGTGCCCTATCCTAAGCCTAGGGGTCCCCTAGCCTAAGCCTAGGAGTGCCCTAACCTAAGCCTAGGGGTGACCTAGTCTAAGCCTAGGGGTGCTCTAACCTTAGGCTAGGGGAGCCCTAGACTTAGCCTAAGCCTAGGGGTGCCCTAGCCTAAGCCTAGGGGTGCCCTAGCCTAAGCCAAAGGGTGCTCTAGCCTTAGGCTAGGGGAGCGCTAGCCTTAGCCTAATCCTAGGGGTGCCCTAGCCTAAGCCTAGGGGTGCCCTAGCCCAAGCCTAGGGTTGTCCTAGCCTGAGCCTAGGGGTGCCATAGCCTGAGCCTGCGGGTGCCCTAGCCTGAGACAAGGGGAGACCTAGCCTTAGTCTAGTCTCGGATTGCCCTAGCCTAAGCCTAGGGGTGCCCTAGCCTAAGCCTTGAGGTGCCCTAGCCTGAGCCTAGTGGTGCCCTAGCCTTATGCTAGGGGAGCCCTAACCTTAGCCTAAGCCTAGGGGTGCCCTAGCCTAAGCCTAGGGGTGCCCTAGCATAAGCCTAGTGGTGCCCTAGCATAAGCCTAGGGGTGCCCTAGCCTAAGCCTAGAGGTGCCCAAGCCTAAGCCAAGGGGTGCCCTAGTCTTATTCTAGGGGAGCCCTAGCCTAAGCCTAAGCCTAGGGGTACCCTAGCCTAAGCCTAGGCGTGCCCTAGCCTAAGCCTAGGGGTGCCCTAGCCTTAGGCTAGGAGAGCCCTAGCCTTATCCTAAGCCTAGGGGATTCCCAAGCCTAAACCTAGGGGTGCCCGTGCCTAAGCCTAGAGGTGCCCTAGCCTAAGCCTAGGGGTGCCCTAGCCTAAGCCTATGGGTGCCCTAGCCTAAGCCTAGGGGTACCCTAGCCTAAGCCTAGGGGTGGCCTATCCTGAGCCTAGTGGTGCCCTAGCCTTAGGCTAGGGGAGCCCTAACCTTAGCCTCAGCCTAGGGGTTCCCTAGCCTAAGTCTAGGGGTGCCCTAGCCTAAGCCTAGGGGTGCCGTAGCATAAGCCTAGGGGTGCCCTAGCCTAAGTATAGGGGTGCCCAAGCCTAAGCCAAGGGGTGCCTTAGCCTTATTATAGGGGAGCCCTAGTCTAAGCCTAAGCCTAGGGGTACCCTAGCCTAAGCCTAGGCGTGCCCTAGCCTAAGCCTAGGGGTGCCCTAGCCTTAGGCTAGGAGAGCCCTAGCCTTATCCTAAGCCTAGGGGTGCCCAAGCCTAAGCCTAGGGGTGCCCGAGCCTAAGGCTAGGGGTGCCCTAGCCTAAGCCTAGGGGTGCCCTAGCCTAAGCCTATGGGTGCCCTAGCCTAAGCCTAGGGGTACCCTAGCCTAAGCCTAGGGGTGCCCTAGCCTTAGGCTAGGGGAGCCCTAGCCATAGGCTAGGGGAGCCCAAGCCTTAGCCTAAGCCTAGGGGTTCCCTAGCCTAAGCCTAGGGGTTCCCTAGACTAAGCCTAGGGGTGCCCTAGCCATAGGCTAGGGGTGCCCTAGCCATAGGCTAGGGGAGCTCTAGCCATAGGCTAGGGGAGCCCAAGCCTTAGCCTAAGCCTAGGGGTGCCATAGGCTAAGCCTAGGGGTGCCCTAGCCTAAGCCTAGGGGAGCCCTAGCATTAGCCAAAGCCTAGGGGTGCCTAGCCTAAGCCTAGGGGTGCCATAGTCTAAGACTACGGGTGCTCTAGTCTTAGGCTAGGGGTGCCCTAGCCTAAGCCTAGGGGTGCCCTAGCCTAAGCCTAGGGGTGCCCTAGCCTGAGTCTAAGGGAGCCCTAGCCTTAGCCTAAGACTAGGGGTGCCCTAGACTAAGCCTAGGGATGCCCTAGCCTGAGCCTAGGGGTGCCCTAGCCTGAGCCTACGGGTGCCCTAGCCTGAGGCTAGGGGAGACCTAGCGTAAGTCTAGCCTAGGATTGCCCTAGCCTGAGCCTAGGGGTGCCCTAGCCTAAGCCTAGGGTTGCCCAAGCCTAAGCCTAGGTGTGCCCTAGCCTTAGGCTAGGGGAGCCCTAGCCTTAGCCTAAGCCTAGGGTTGCCCTAGCCTAAGGCTTGGGGTGCCAGAGCCTAAGCCTAGGGGTGCCCTAGCCTAAGCCTAGGGGTGCCCTAGCCTTAGGCTAGGGGAGCCCTAGCCTTAGCCTAAGCCTAGGGGTGCCCTAGCCTAAGCCTAGTGGTGCCCTAACCTAAGCCTAGGGTTGCCCTAGCCTTAGGCTAGGGGAGCCCTGGCCTTAGCCTAAGCCTAGGGGTTCCCTAGCCTTAGGCTAGGGGAGCCCTGGCCTTAGCCTAAGCCTAGGGGTTCCCTAGCCTAAGCCAAGGGGTGTCCTAGCCTAAGCCTAGGGGTGTCCTAGCCTAAGCCTGGGGGTGCCCTAGCTTTAGGCTAGGGGAGCCCTAGCCTTAGCCTAAGCCTAGGGGTGCCCTAGCCTAAGCCTAGGGTTGTCCTAGCCTAAGCCTAGGGGTGCCCCAGCCTGAGTCTAGGGAAGCCCTAGCCTAAAACTAGGGGTGCCCTAGCCGAAGCCTAGGGGCGCCTTAGCCTAAACCTAGGGGAGCCCTAGCCTTAGCCTAAGACTAGGGGTGCTCTACCCTAAACCAAGGGGTGCCCTAGCCTAAGCCTAGGGGTGCCCTCGCCTAAGACTAGGGGTGCCCTAGCCTTAGCCTAGGGGTTCCCTAGCCTAAACCTAGGGGTGCCCTAGCCTTCGGCTAGGCGAGCCCTAGCCTTAGCCTAAGCCTAGGGCTGCCCTAGCCTAAGCCTAGGGTTGCCCTAGCCTAACACTATGGGTGCCCTAGCCTTAGGTTATGGGAGCCCTAGCCTTAGTCTAAGCTTAGGGGTGTCCTAGCCTTAGGCTAGGGGAGCCCTAGCCTTAGCCTAAGCCTTGGAGTGCCCTAGCCTAAGTCTAGGGGTGCCCTAGCCTGAGCTTAGGAGTGCCTTAGCCTAAGGCTAGGGGAGCCCTAGCATTAGACTAAGCCTCGGGGTGTCCTAGCCTAAGCCTAGGGGTACCCTAGCCTAAGGCTAGGGGTGCCCTAGCCTAAGCCTAGGGGTGCCCTAGCCTGAGCCTACGGGTGCCCTAGTCTGAGGCTAGGGGAGCCCTAGCATTAGTCTAGCCTAGGATTGCCCTAAACTAAGCCTAGGGATGCCATAGCCTGAGTCTAGGGGTGCCCGAGCCTGAGGATAGGGGAGCCGTTGCCTTAGCCTAAGTCTAGGGGTGCCCTGGCCTAATCCTAGGGGTGCCCTAGCCTGAGCCTAGGGGTGCCGTATCCTTAGGCTACGGGATCCCTAGCCTTACCCTAAGCCTAGAAGTGCCCTAATCTAAGCCTAGGGGTGCCCTACCCTGAGCCTATGGTTGCCCTAGCCAGAGGTTAGGGGAGCCCTAGCCTTAGCCTAAGCTTAGGGGTGCCCTAGCCTGAGCCTAGGGGTACCCTAGACTAAGGCTAGGGGTGCCCTAGCCTAAGACTAGGGTTGCCCTAGCCTAAGACTAGGGGTGCCCTAACCTTAGGCTAGGGGAGCCCTAGACTTAGCCTAAGCCTAGGGGTGCCCTAGCCTAAGCCTAGGGGTGCCCTAGCCTAAGCCAAAGGGTGCTCTAGCCTTAGGCTAGGGGAGCCCTAGCCTTAGCCTAATCCTAGGGGTGCCCTAGCCTAAGCGTAGGGGTGCCCTAGCCTAAACCTAGGGGTGTCCTAGCCTAAGCCTAGGGGTGCCCTACCCTAAGCCTAGGGATCCCCTAGCCTAAGCCTACGGGTGCCCTAGCCTAAGCCTAAGGGTGCCCTAGCCTTAGGCTAGGGAAGCCCTAGGCTTAGCCTAAGCCTAGGGGTGCCCTAGCCTAAGCCAAGGGGTGCTCTAGCCTTAGTCTAGGGGTGCCCTAGCCTTAGCCTAACCCTAGGGAAACCCTAGCCTAAGTCTAGGGGTGCCCTAGCCTAAGCCTAGGGGTGTCCTAGCCTGAGCCTAGGGTTGCCATAGCCTGAGCCTACGGGTGCCCTAGCCTGAGGGTAGGGGAGCCCTAGCCTTAGTCTAGCCTAGGATTGCCCTAGCCTAAGCCTAGGGGTGCCCTAGGCTAAGCCTAGTGGTGCCCTAGCCTGAGCCTAAGGGTGCCCTAGCCTGAACCTAGGGGTGCCCTAGCCTAAGACTAGGGGTGCCCTAGCCTAAGACTAGGGATGCCCTAGCCGAAGCCGAGGGGTGCCCTAGCCTTAGGCTAGGGGTTCCCTAGCCTAAGCCTTGGGGTGCCATGGCCTAAACCTAGGGGTGCCCTAGCCTGAGACTAGGGGTGCCCTAACCTGAGCCTAGGGCTGCCCTAACCTGAGCCTAGGGGTGCCCTAGCCCGAGGCTAGGGGAGCCGTAGCATTAGCCTAAGCCTAGGGTGCCCTAGCCTAAGCCTAGAGGTGCCCTAGTCTAAGCCTAGGGGTGCCCTAGCCTAAGCCTAGGGGTGCCCTAGCCTAAGCCTAGGGGTGCCCTAGCCTTAGGCTACTGGAGCCCTAGCCTTAGCCTAAGCCTTGGGGTGCCCTAGCCTAAGCCTAGGGGTGCCCTAGCCTGAGCTTAGGAGTGCCTTAGCCTTAGGCTAGGGGAGCCCTAGCATTAGACTAAGCCTCGGGGTGCCCTAGGCTAAGCCTAGGGGTGCCCTAGCCTAAGGCTAGGGGTGCCCTAGCCTAAGCCTAGGGGTGCCCTAGCCTGAGCCTACGGGTGCCTTAGCCTGAGGCTAGGGGAGCCCTAGCGTTAGTCTAGCCTAAGATTGCCCTAAACTAAGCCTAGGGATGCCATAGCCTGAGTCTAGGGGTGCCCGAGCCTGAGGCTAGGGGAGCCGTTGCCTTAGCCTAAGTCTAGGGGTGCCCTAGCCTAAGCCTAGGGGTGCCCTAGCCTGAGCCTAGGGGTGCCCTAGCCTAAGCCTAGGCGTGCCCTACCCTAAGGCTAGGGGTGCCCTAGCCTAAGCCTAGGGGGGCCCTAACCTAAGCCTAGGGGTCCCCTAGCCTAAGCTTAGGAGTGCCCTAACCTAATCCTAGGGGTGACCTAGTCTAAGCCTAGGGGTGCTCTAACCTTAGGCTAGGGGAGCCCTAGACTTAGCCTAATCCTAGGGGTGCCCTAGCCTAAGCCTAGGGCTGCCCTAGCCTAAGCCAAGGGGTGCTCTAGCCTTAGGCTAGGGGAGCGCTAGCCTTAGCCTAATCCTAGGGGTGCCCTAGCCTAAGCCTAGGGGTGCCTTAGCCTAAGCCTAGGGTTGTCCTAGCCTGAGCCTAGTGGTGCCATAGCCTGAGCCTTCGGGTGCCCTAGCCTGAGACTAGGGGAGAACTAGCCTTAGTCTAGCCTAGGATTGCCCTAGTCTGAGCATAGTGGTACCAGAGCCTGAGTCTAGGGTTGCCCTAGCCTGAGGCTAGGGGAGCCGTAGCCTTAGCCTAAGCCTAGGGGTGCCGTAGCCTAAGCCTTGGGGTCCCCTAGCTTAAGCCTAGGGATGCCCTAGCCTGAGCCTAGGGGTGCGCTAGCCTAAGGCTAGGGGTGCCCTACCCTTAGGCTAGAGGAGCCCTAGCCTTAGCCTAAGCCTATAGGTGCCCTGGCCTAAGACTAGGGGTGCCCTAGCCTAAGCCTAGGGGTGCCCTAGCCTTAGGCTAGGGAAGTCCTAGCCTTACCCTAAGCCTAGGGGAGCCCTAGCTTAAGCCTAAGGGTGCCCTAGCCTAAGCCTATGGGTCCCCTAGCCTAAGCCTAGGGATGCCCTAGCCTAAGCCAAGGGGTGCCCTAGCCAAAGCCTAGGGCTGACCTAGCCTTAGGCTAGGGGAGCCCTAGCTTTAGCCTAAGCCTAGGGGTGCCTTAGCCTTAATCTCGGGGTTCCCTAATCTAAGCCTAGGGGTGCCCTAGCCTGAACCTAGGGGTGCCCTAGACTAAGCCTAGGGGGGCCCTAGCCTGAGCCTAGGGGTGCCCTAGCCTGAGGCTAGGGCTGCCCTAGCCTGAGCCTAGGGGTGTCTTAGCCTGAGCCTACGGGTGCCCTAGCCTGAGGCTAGGGGAGCCCTAGCCTTAGTCTAGCCTAGGATTGCCCTAGCCTAAGCCTTGGGGTGCCATAGCCTGAGTCCAGGGGTGCCCTAGCCTAAGCCTAGGGGTGCCCTAGCCTACGTCTCGGGGTGCCCTAGACTAAGCCTAGGGGTGCCCTAGCCTAAGCCTATGGGTGCCCTAGCCTAAGCCTAGGGGTGCCCTAGCCTGAGCCTAGGGGTGCCTTAGCCTTAGGCTATGAGAGCCCTAGCCTTAACCTAAGCCTCGGGATGCCCTAGCCCAAGCCTAGGGGTGCTTAGCCTAATGCTAGCCGTGACCTAGCCTAAGACTAGGGGTGCCCTAGCCTAAGCCTAGGGGTACCCTAGCCTAAGCCTAGGGGTGCCCTAGCCTTAGGCTAGAGGAGCCCTAGCCTTAGCCTAAGCCTAGGGGTGCCCTAGCCTAAGTCTAGGGGTGCCCTCGCCTAAGCCTAGGGGTGCCCTAGCCTAAGCCTAGGGGTGCCTTAGCCTTAGGCTAGGGGAGCACTAGCGTTAGCCTAAGCCTAGGGGATCCCTAGGCTAAGCATATGGGTGACCTTGCCTAAGACTAGGGGTCCCCTAGCCTAAGCCTAGGGGTGCCCTAGCCTTAGCCTAGGGGTGCCCTAGCCTAAGCCAAGGGGTGCTCTAGCCTTACGCTAGGGGAACCGTAGCCTTTGCCTAAGGCTAGGGGTGCCCAAGCTTAAGCCTAGGGGTGCCCTAGCCTGAGCCTAGGGGTACCCTAGCCTGAGCCTACGGGTGCCCTAGCCTAAAGTTAGGGGAGCCCTAGCCTTAGTCTAGCCTAGGATTGCCCTAGCTAAGCCTAGGGGTGCCATAGCCTGAGTTTAGTGGTGCACTAGCCTTAGGCTAAGGGAGCCTTAGCCTTAGCATAAGCCTAGGTGTGCCCTAGCCTAAGCCTAGGGGTGTCCTAGCCTAAGGCTAGGGGAGCCCTAGCCTGAACCTAGGGGTGCCCTAGCCTGAGCCTAGGTGTGCCCTAGCCTGAGCCTAGGGGTGCCCTAGCTTTAGGCTAGGGGAGCACTAGCCTAAGCCTAGCGGTACCCTAGCCGAAGCCTAGGGGTGCCCTAGCCTAAGCCTAGTGGTGCCCTTGCCTAAGCCTAGGTCTGCCCTAGTCTAAACCTAGGGGTGCCCTAGCCTAAGCCTAGGGGTGCCCTAGCCTAAGCCAAGGGGTGCTCTAGCCTTAGCCTAAGCCTAGGGGTGTCCTAGCCTGAGCCTAGGGTTGCCATAGCCTGAGCCTACGGGTGCCCTAGCCTGAGGCTAGGGGATCCCTAGCCTTAGTCTAGCCTAGGATTGCCCTAGCCTAAGCCTAGGGGTACCCTTGGCTAAGCCTAGTGGTGCCCTAGACTAAGCCTAGGGGTTCCCTAGCCTGAGCCTAAGGGTGCCCTAGCCTAAGCCTAGGGGTGCCCTAGCCTAAAACTAGGGGTGCCCTAGCCTAAGACTAGGGGTGCCCTAGCCGAAGCCCAGGGGTGCCCTAGCCTTAGGCTAGGGGTTCCCTAGCCTAAGCCTAGGGGTGCCATGGCCTAAGCCTAGGGGTGCCCTAGCCTGAGACTTGGGGTGCCCTAACCTGAGCCTAGGGCTGCACTAGCCTGAGCTTAAGGGTGCCCTAGCCCGAGGCTAGGGGAGCCGTAGCCTTAGCCTAAGCCTAGGGGTGCCCTAGCATAAGCCTAGGGGTGCCCTAGTCTGAGCCTAGGGGAGCCGTTGCCTTAGCCTAAGTCTAGGGGTGCCCTAGCCTAAGCCTAGGGGTGCCCTAGCCTGAGCCTAGGGGTGCCGTAGCCTTAGGCTACGGGAGCCCTAGCCTTACCCTAAGCTTAGGGGTGCCCTAATCTAAGCCTAGGGATGCCCTACCCTGAGCCTATGGTTGCCCTAGCCAGAGGCTAGGGGTGCCCTAGCCTTAGCCTAATCCTAGGGGTGCCCTAGCCTAAGGCTAGGGGTGCCATAGCCTAAGACTAGGGGTGCCCTAGCCTAAGCCTAGGGGTGCCCTAACCTAAGCCTAGGCGTGCCCTAGCCTAAGCCTAGCGGTGCCCTAGCCTTAGGCTAGGAGAGCCCTAGCCTTATCCTAAGCCTAGGGGTGCCCAAGCCTAAGCCTAGGGGTGCCCGAGCCTAAGCCTAGGGGTGCCCTAGCCTCAGCCTAGGGGTGCCCTAGCCTAAGCCTATGGGTGCCTTAGCCTAAGCCTAGGGGTACCCTAGCCTAAGCCTAGGGGAGCCCTGGCCTTAGGCTAGGGGAGCCCTAGCCATAAGCTAGGGGAGCCCAAGCCTTAGCCTAAGCCTAGGGGTGCCCTAGCCTAAGCCTAGGGGTGCCTTAGCCTAAGCTTAGGTGTTCCCTAGCCTAAGCCTAGGGGTGCCATGGCCTAAGCCTAGGGGTGCCCTAGCCTGAGACTTGGGGTGCCCTAACCTGAGCCTAGGGCTGCACTAGCCTGAGCTTAAGGGTGCCCTAGCCCGAGGCTAGGGGAGCCGTAGCTTAGCCTAAGCCTAGGATTGACCTGGCCTAAGCTTAGGGGTGCCCTAGCCTGAGTCTAGGGGTGCACTAGCCTGAGTCTATGGGTGCCCTCGCCTGAGTCTAGGGGTGCCCTAGCCTAAGCCTAGGGGTGCCCTAGCCTAAGCCTAGGGGTGCCCTAGCCTGAGCTTAGGTGTGCCTTAGCCTTAGGCTAGGGGAGCCCTAGCATTAGCCTAAGGCTCGGGGTGCCCTAGCCTAAGCCTAGGGGTGCCCTAGCCTAAGCCAAGGAGTGTTCTAGCCCTAGGCTAGGGGAGCCCTAGCCTTAACCTAACCCTAGGGGTGCCCTAGCCTAAGCCTAGGGGTGCCCTAGCTTAAGCCTCGGGTAGCCATAGCCTGGGTATAGGGGTGCACTAGCCTTAGGCTAGGGGAGCCCTAGCCTATGCTTGGGGTGCCCTAGCCTATGCTTGGGGTGCCCTAGCCTGAGCCTGGGGGTTCCCTAGCCTAAGCCTAGGGGTTCCCTAGCCTAAGGCTAGGGGTGCCCTAGCTTAAGGATAGGGGTGCCCTAGCTTAAGATTGCCGGTGCCCTAGCCTAAGCCTAGGTGTGCCCTAGCCTAAGTCTAGGGGTGCCTTAGCCTAAGCCTAGGGGTGCCCTAGCCTTAGGCTAGGGGTGCCGTAGCCTTGGCCTAAGCCTAGGGGAGCCCTAGTCTAAGCCTAGGGGTGCCCTAGACTAAGCCTAGGGGTCCCCTAGCCTGAGCCGAGGGGTGCCCTAGCCTAATGCTAGGAGTGCCCTAGCCTAAGCCTAGGGGTGCCTAGCCTTAGCGTGGGGGTGCCATAGCCTTAGGCTAGGGGAGCCCTAGCCTTAGCCTAAGACTAGGGGTGCCCTACACTATGCCTAGGGGTGCCCTAGCCTAAGCCAAGGGGTACTATAGCCTTAGGCTCGGGAGCCCTAGCATTAGCCTAAGCCTAGGGGTGCCCAGCCTAAGCCTAGGGGTGCCCTAGCCTGAGCCTAGGGGTGCCCTAGCCTGAGGCTAGGGGAGCCCTAGCCTTACTCTAGCGTAGGATTGCCCTAGCCTAAGCCTAAGGGTGCCATAGCCTGAGTCTAGGGGTGACCTAGCCTGAGGCTAGGGGAGCCGTAGCCTGAGCCTAAGCCTAGCGGTGCCCTAGCCTTAGGCTAGGGGAGCCCTAGCCTTAGCCTAAGCCTAGGGGTGCCCTACCCTAAGCCTAGGGGTGCCCTAGCCTAAGCCAACGGGTGCTCTAACCTTAGGTTAGGGGAGTCCTAGCCTTTGCCTAAGCCTAGGGGTGCCCTAGCCTAAGCCTAGGGGTGCCCTAGCCTGAGCCTAGTGGTGACATAGCATGAGCCTACGGGTGCACTAGCTTGAGACTAGGGGTGCCCTAGCCTTAGTCTAGCCTAGGACGCCCAAACCTAAGCCTAGGGGTGCCATAGCCTGAGTCTAGGGGTGCCCAAGCCTGAGGCTAGGGGAGTCTTAGCCTGAGCCTAAGCCTAGAGGTGCCCAAGCCTAAGCCTAGGGGTGCCCTGACCTAAGCCTACCGGTGCCCTAGCCTGAGCCTAGGGGTGCCCAAACCTGAGAATAGGGGTGCCCTAGCCTTAGACTAGGGGAGCCCTAGCCTTAGCCTACGCTTAGGGGTGCCCTAGCCTAAGCCTAGGGGTGCCCTAACCTAAGCTTAAGGGTGCCCTAGCCTAAGCCTAGGGGTGCCCTTGCCTAAGCCTATGGGTGCCCTAGCCTAAGCCTAGGGGTGCCCTATCCTAAGCCTAGTGGTGCCCTAGCCTTAGCCTAGGGGTGCCCTACCCTAAGCCAAGGGGTGTTCTAGCCTCAGGCTATGGGAGCCCTAGCCTTAGCCTAACACTAGGGGTGCCCTAGCCTAAGCCTAAGGGTGCCCTAGCCTAAGCCTAGGGTGCCCTAGCCTGAGGCTAGGGGAGCCCAAGCCTTAGTCTATCCTAAGATTGCCCTAGCCTAAGCCTCGGGGTGCCATAGCCTGAGTCTTGGGGTGCACAAGCCTTAGGCTAGGGGAGCCCTAGCCTTAGCCTAAGCCTAGGGGTGCCCTAGCCTATGCTTGGGGTGCCCTAGCCTAAGCCTGGGGGTTCCCTAGCCTAAGCCTAGGGGTGCCCTAGCCTAAGGCTAGGGGTGCCCTAGCTTAAGGCTCGGGGTGCCCTAGCCTAAGACTAGCGGTGCCCTAGCCTAAGCCTAGGTGTGCCCTAGCCTAAGTCTAGGGGTGCCTTAGCCTAAGCCTAGGGGTGCCCTAGCCTTAGGCTACGGGTGCCTTAACCTTGGCCTAAGCCTAGGGGAGCCCTAGTCTAAGCCTAGTGGTGCCCTAGACTAAGCCTAGGGGTCCCCTAGCCTGAGCCGAGGGGTGCCTTAGCCTAATGCTAGGAGTGCCCTAGCCTAAGCCTAGGGGTACCTAGCCTTAGCGTAGGGGTGCCCTAGCCTTAGGCTAAGGGAGCCCTAGCCTTAGCC
>NW_027457790.1:0-84078 GCF_050624435.1 Tenrec ecaudatus
GGGAGCCCTAGCCTTAGCCTAGGGGAGCCTGAAGCCTAGGGGTGCCCTAGCCTGAAGGCTAGGGGAGCCCTAGCCTTAGCCTAGGGGAGCCCTAGCCTAAAGCCTAGGGGTGCCCTAGCCTGAAGGCTAGGGGAGCCCTAGCCTTAGCCTAGGGGAGCCTGAAGCCTAGGGGTGCCCTAGCCTGAAGGCTAGGGGAGCCCTAGCCTTAGCCTAGGGGAGCCCTAGCCTAAAGCCTAGGGGTGCCCTAGCCTGAAGGCTAGGGGAGCCCTAGCCTTAGCCTAGGGGAGCCTGAAGCCTAGGGGTGCCCTAGCCTGAAGGCTAGGGGAGCCCTAGCCTTAGCCTAGGGGAGCCCTAGCCTAAAGCCTAGGGGTGCCCTAGCCTGAAGGCTAGGGGAGCCCTAGCCTTAGCCTAGGGGAGCCTGAAGCCTAGGGGTGCCCTAGCCTGAAGGCTAGGGGAGCCCTAGCCTTAGCCTAGGGGAGCCCTAGCCTAAAGCCTAGGGGTGCCCTAGCCTGAAGGCTAGGGGAGCCCTAGCCTTAGCCTAGGGGAGCCTGAAGCCTAGGGGTGCCCTAGCCTGAAGGCTAGGGGAGCCCTAGCCTTAGCCTAGGGGAGCCCTAGCCTAAAGCCTAGGGGTGCCCTAGCCTGAAGGCTAGGGGAGCCCTAGCCTTAGCCTAGGGGAGCCTGAAGCCTAGGGGTGCCCTAGCCTGAAGGCTAGGGGAGCCCTAGCCTTAGCCTAGGGGAGCCCTAGCCTAAAGCCTAGGGGTGCCCTAGCCTGAAGGCTAGGGGAGCCCTAGCCTTAGCCTAGGGGAGCCTGAAGCCTAGGGGTGCCCTAGCCTGAAGGCTAGGGGAGCCCTAGCCTTAGCCTAGGGGAGCCCTAGCCTAAAGCCTAGGGGTGCCCTAGCCTGAAGGCTAGGGGAGCCCTAGCCTTAGCCTAGGGGAGCCTGAAGCCTAGGGGTGCCCTAGCCTGAAGGCTAGGGGAGCCCTAGCCTTAGCCTAGGGGAGCCCTAGCCTAAAGCCTAGGGGTGCCCTAGCCTGAAGGCTAGGGGAGCCCTAGCCTTAGCCTAGGGGAGCCTGAAGCCTAGGGGTGCCCTAGCCTGAAGGCTAGGGGAGCCCTAGCCTTAGCCTAGGGGAGCCCTAGCCTAAAGCCTAGGGGTGCCCTAGCCTGAAGGCTAGGGGAGCCCTAGCCTTAGCCTAGGGGAGCCTGAAGCCTAGGGGTGCCCTAGCCTGAAGGCTAGGGGAGCCCTAGCCTTAGCCTAGGGGAGCCCTAGCCTAAAGCCTAGGGGCGCCCTAGCCTGAAGGCTAGGGGAGCCCTAGCCTTAGCCTAGGGGAGCCTGAAGCCTAGGGGTGCCCTAGCCTGAAGGCTAGGGGAGCCCTAGCCTTAGCCTAGGGGAGCCCTAGCCTAAAGCCTAGGGGCGCCCTAGCCTGAAGGCTAGGGGAGCCCTAGCCTTAGCCTAGGGGAGCCTGAAGCCTAGGGGTGCCCTAGCCTGAAGGCTAGGGGAGCCCTAGCCTTAGCCTAGGGGAGCCTGAAGCCTAGGGGCGCCCTAGCCTGAAGGCTAGGGGAGCCCTAGCCTTAGCCTAGGGGAGCCCTAGCCTAAAGCCTAGGGGTGCCCTAGCCTGAAGGCTAGGGGAGCCCTAGCCTTAGCCTAGGGGAGCCTGAAGCCTAGGGGTGCCCTAGCCTGAAGGCTAGGGGAGCCCTAGCCTTAGCCTAGGGGAGCCCTAGCCTAAAGCCTAGGGGTGCCCTAGCCTGAAGGCTAGGGGAGCCCTAGCCTTAGCCTAGGGGAGCCTGAAGCCTAGGGGTGCCCTAGCCTGAAGGCTAGGGGAGCCCTAGCCTTAGCCTAGGGGAGCCCTAGCCTAAAGCCTAGGGGTGCCCTAGCCTTCAGGCTAGGGGAGCCCTAGCCTTAGCCTAGGGGAGCCTGAAGCCTAGGGGTGCCCTAGCCTGAAGGCTAGGGGAGCCCTAGCCTTAGCCTAGGGGAGCCCTAGCCTAAAGCCTAGGGGTGCCCTAGACTGAAGGCTAGGGGAGCCCTAGCCTTAGCCTAGGGGAGCCTGAAGCCTAGGGGTGCCCTAGCCTGAAGGCTAGGGGAGCCCTAGCCTTAGCCTAGGGGAGCCCTAGCCTAAAGCCTAGGGGTGCCCTAGCCTGAAGGCTAGGGGAGCCCTAGCCTTAGCCTAGGGGAGCCTGAAGCCTAGGGGTGCCCTAGCCTGAAGGCTAGGGGAGCCCTAGCCTTAGCCTAGGGGAGCCCTAGCCTAAAGCCTAGGGGTGCCCTAGCCTGAAGGCTAGGGGAGCCCTAGCCTTAGCCTAGGGGAGCCCTAGCCTAAAGCCTAGGGGTGCCCTAGACTGAAGGCTAGGGGAGCCCTAGCCTTAGCCTAGGGGAGCCTGAAGCCTAGGGGTGCCCTAGCCTGAAGGCTAGGGGAGCCCTAGCCTTAGCCTAGGGGAGCCCTAGCCTAAAGCCTAGGGGTGCCCTAGCCTGAAGGCTAGGGGAGCCCTAGCCTTAGCCTAGGGGAGCCTGAAGCCTAGGGGTGCCCTAGCCTGAAGGCTAGGGGAGCCCTAGACTTAGCCTAGGGGAGCCCTAGCCTAAAGCCTAGGGGTGCCCTAGCCTGAAGGCTAGGGGAGCCCTAGCCTTAGCCTAGGGGAGCCTGAAGCCTAGGGGTGCCCTAGCCTGAAGGCTAGGGGAGCCCTAGCCTTAGCCTAGGGGAGCCCTAGCCTAAAGCCTAGGGGTGCCCTAGCCTGAAGGCTAGGGGAGCCCTAGCCTTAGCCTAGGGGAGCCTGAAGCCTAGGGGTGCCCTAGCCTGAAGGCTAGGGGAGCCCTAGCCTTAGCCTAGGGGAGCCCTAGCCTAAAGCCTAGGGGTGCCCTAGCCTGAAGGCTAGGGGAGCCCTAGCCTTAGCCTAGGGGAGCCTAAAGCCTAGGGGTGCCCTAGCCTGAAGGCTAGGGGAGCCCTAGCCTTAGCCTAGGGGAGCCCTAGCCTAAAGCCTAGGGGTGCCCTAGCCTGAAGGCTAGCGGAGCCCTAGCCTTAGCCTAGGGGAGCCTGAAGCCTAGGGGTGCCCTAGCCTGAAGGCTAGGGGAGCCCTAGCCTTAGCCTAGGGGAGCCCTAGCCTAAAGCCTAGGGGTGCCCTAGCCTGAAGGCTAGGGGAGCCCTAGCCTTAGCCTAGGGGAGCCTGAAGCCTAGGGGTGCCCTAGCCTGAAGGCTAGGGGACCCCTAGCCTTAGCCTAGGGGAGCCCTAGCCTAAAGCCTAGGGGTGCCCTAGCCTGAAGGCTAGGGGAGCCCTAGCCTTAGCCTAGGGGAGCCTGAAGCCTAGGGGTGCCCTAGCCTGAAGGCTAGGGTAGCCCTAGCCTTAGCCTAGGGGAGCCCTAGCCTAAAGCCTAGGGGTGCCCTAGCCTGAAGGCTAGGGGAGCCCTAGCCTTAGCCTAGGGGAGCCTGAAGCCTAGGGGTGCCCTAGCCTGAAGGCTAGGGGAGCCCTAGCCTTAGCCTAGGGGAGCCCTAGCCTAAAGCCTAGGGGTGCCCTAGCCTGAAGGCTAGGGGAGCCCTAGCCTTAGCCTAGGGGAGCCTGAAGCCTAGGGGTGCCCTAGTCTGAAGGCTAGGGGAGCCCTAGCCTTAGCCTAGGGGAGCCCTAGCCTAAAGCCTAGGGGTGCCCTAGCCTGAAGGCTAGGGGAGCCCTAGCCTTAGCCTAGGGGAGCCTGAAGCCTAGGGGTGCCCTAGCCTGAAGGCTAGGGGAGCCCTAGCCTTAGCCTAGGGGAGCCCTAGCCTAAAGCCTAGGGGTGCCCTAGCCTGAAGGCTAGGGGAGCCCTAGCCTTAGCCTAGGGGAGCCTGAAGCCTAGGGGTGCCCTAGCCTGAAGGCTAGGGGAGCCCTAGCCTTAGCCTAGGGGAGCCCTAGCCTAAAGCCTAGGGGTGCCCTAGCCTGAAGGCTAGGGGAGCCCTAGCCTTAGCCTAGGGGAGCCTGAAGCCTAGGGGTGCCCTAGCCTGAAGGCTAGGGGAGCCCTAGCCTTAGCCTAGGGGAGCCCTAGCCTAAAGCCTAGGGGTGCCCTAGCCTGAAGGCTAGGGGAGCCCTAGCCTTAGCCTAGGGGAGCCTGAAGCCTAGGGGTGCCCTAGCCTGAAGGCTAGGGGAGCCCTAGCCTTAGCCTAGGGGAGCCCTAGCCTAAAGCCTAGGGGTGCCCTAGCCTGAAGGCTAGGGGAGCCCTAGCCTTAGCCTAGGGGAGCCTGAAGCCTAGGGGTGCCCTAGCCTGAAGGCTAGGGGAGCCCTAGCCTTAGCCTAGGGGAGCCCTAGCCTAAAGCCTAGGGGTGCCCTAGCCTGAAGGCTAGGGAAGCCCTAGCCTTAGCCTAGGGGAGCCTGAAGCCTAGGGGTGCCCTAGCCTGAAGGCTAGGGGAGCCCTAGCCTTAGCCTAGGGGAGCCCTAGCCTAAAGCCTAGGGGTGCCCTAGCCTGAAGGCTAGGGGAGCCCTAGCCTTAGCCTAGGGGAGCCTGAAGCCTAGGGGTGCCCTAGCCTGAAGGCTAGGGGAGCCCTAGCCTTAGCCTAGGGGAGCCCTAGCCTAAAGCCTAGGGGTGCCCTAGCCTGAAGGCTAGGGGAGCCCTAGCCTTAGCCTAGGGGAGCCTGAAGCCTAGGGGTGCCCTAGCCTGAAGGCTAGGGGAGCCCTAGCCTTAGCCTAGGGGAGCCCTAGCCTAAAGCCTAGGGGTGCCCTAGCCTGAAGGCTAGGGGAGCCCTAGCCTTAGCCTAGGGGAGCCTGAAGCCTAGGGGTGCCCTAGCCTGAAGGCTAGGGGAGCCCTAGCCTTAGCCTAGGGGAGCCCTAGCCTAAAGCCTAGGGGTGCCCTAGCCTGAAGGCTAGGGGAGCCCTAGCCTTAGCCTAGGGGAGCCTGAAGCCTAGGGGTGCCCTAGCCTGAAGGCTAGGGGAGCCCTAGCCTTAGCCTAGGGGAGCCCTAGCCTAAAGCCTAGGGGTGCCCTAGCCTGAAGGCTAGGGGAGCCCTAGCCTTAGCCTAGGGGAGCCTGAAGCCTAGGGGTGCCCTAGCCTGAAGGCTAGGGGAGCCCTAGCCTTAGCCTAGGGGAGCCTGAAGCCTAGGGGTGCCCTAGCCTGAAGGCTAGGGGAGCCCTAGCCTTAGCCTAGGGGAGCCCTAGCCTAAAGCCTAGGGGTGCCCTAGCCTGAAGGCTAGGGGAGCCCTAGCCTTAGCCTAGGGGAGCCTGAAGCCTAGGGGTGCCCTAGCCTGAAGGCTAGGGGGAGCCCTAGCCTTAGCCTAGGGGAGCCCTAGCCTAAAGCCTAGGGGTGCCCTAGCCTGAAGGCTAGGGGAGCCCTAGCCTTAGCCTAGGGGAGCCTAGGGAGTACACACTCTAGTCAGATTGGCTAGGGGAGCCCTAGCCTTAGCCTAGGGGAGCCCTAGCCTAAAGCCTAGGGGTGCCCTAGCCTGAAGGCTAGGGGAGCCCTAGCCTTAGCCTAGGGGAGCCTGAAGCCTAGGGGTGCCCTAGCCTGAAGGCTAGGGGAGCCCTAGCCTTAGCCTAGGGGAGCCCTAGCCTAAAGCCTAGGGGTGCCCTAGCCTGAAGGCTAGGGGAGCCCTAGCCTTAGCCTAGGGGAGCCTGAAGCCTAGGGGTGCCCTAGCCTGAAGGCTAGGGGAGCCCTAGCCTTAGCCTAGGGGAGCCCTAGCCTAAAGCCTAGGGGTGCCCTAGCCTGAAGGCTAGGGGAGCCCTAGCCTTAGCCTAGGGGAGCCTGAAGCCTAGGGGTGCCCTAGCCTGAAGGCTAGGGGAGCCCTAGCCTTAGCCTAGGGGAGCCCTAGCCTAAAGCCTAGGGGTGCCCTAGCCTGAAGGCTAGGGGAGCCCTAGCCTTAGCCTAGGGGAGCCTGAAGCCTAGGGGTGCCCTAGCCTGAAGGCTAGGGGAGCCCTAGCCTTAGCCTAGGGGAGCCCTAGCCTAAAGCCTAGGGGTGCCCTAGCCTGAAGGCTAGGGGAGCCCTAGCCTTAGCCTAGGGGAGCCTGAAGCCTAGGGGTGCCCTAGCCTGAAGGCTAGGGGAGCCCTAGCCTTAGCCTAGGGGAGCCCTAGCCTAAAGCCTAGGGGTGCCCTAGCCTGAAGGCTAGGGGAGCCCTAGCCTTAGCCTAGGGGAGCCTGAAGCCTAGGGGTGCCCTAGCCTGAAGGCTAGGGGAGCCCTAGCCTTAGCCTAGGGGAGCCCTAGCCTAAAGCCTAGGGGTGCCCTAGCCTGAAGGCTAGGGGAGCCCTAGCCTTAGCCTAGGGGAGCCTGAAGCCTAGGGGTGCCCTAGCCTGAAGGCTAGGGGAGCCCTAGCCTTAGCCTAGGGGAGCCCTAGCCTAAAGCCTAGGGGTGCCCTAGCCTGAAGGCTAGGGGAGCCCTAGCCTTAGCCTAGGGGAGCCTGAAGCCTAGGGGTGCCCTAGCCTGAAGGCTAGGGGAGCCCTAGCCTTAGCCTAGGGGAGCCCTAGCCTAAAGCCTAGGGGTGCCCTAGCCTGAAGGCTAGGGGAGCCCTAGCCTTAGCCTAGGGGAGCCTGAAGCCTAGGGGTGCCCTAGCCTGAAGGCTAGGGGAGCCCTAGCCTTAGCCTAGGGGAGCCCTAGCCTAAAGCCTAGGGGTGCCCTAGCCTGAAGGCTAGGGGAGCCCTAGCCTTAGCCTAGGGGAGCCTGAAGCCTAGGGGTGCCCTAGCCTGAAGGCTAGGGGAGCCCTAGCCTTAGCCTAGGGGAGCCCTAGCCTAAAGCCTAGGGGTGCCCTAGCCTGAAGGCTAGGGGAGCCCTAGCCTTAGCCTAGGGGAGCCTGAAGCCTAGGGGTGCCCTAGCCTGAAGGCTAGGGGAGCCCTAGCCTTAGCCTAGGGGAGCCCTAGCCTAAAGCCTAGGGGTGCCCTAGCCTGAAGGCTAGGGGAGCCCTAGCCTTAGCCTAGGGGAGCCTGAAGCCTAGGGGTGCCCTAGCCTGAAGGCTAGGGGAGCCCTAGCCTTAGCCTAGGGGAGCCCTAGCCTAAAGCCTAGGGGTGCCCTAGCCTGAAGGCTAGGGGAGCCCTAGCCTTAGCCTAGGGGAGCCTGAAGCCTAGGGGTGCCCTAGCCTGAAGGCTAGGGGAGCCCTAGCCTTAGCCTAGGGGAGCCCTAGCCTAAAGCCTAGGGGTGCCCTAGCCTGAAGGCTAGGGGAGCCCTAGCCTTAGCCTAGGGGAGCCTGAAGCCTAGGGGTGCCCTAGCCTGAAGGCTAGGGGAGCCCTAGCCTTAGCCTAGGGGAGCCCTAGCCTAAAGCCTAGGGGTGCCCTAGCCTGAAGGCTAGGGGAGCCCTAGCCTTAGCCTAGGGGAGCCTGAAGCCTAGGGGTGCCCTAGCCTGAAGGCTAGGGGAGCCCTAGCCTTAGCCTAGGGGAGCCCTAGCCTAAAGCCTAGGGGTGCCCTAGCCTGAAGGCTAGGGGAGCCCTAGCCTTAGCCTAGGGGAGCCTGAAGCCTAGGGGTGCCCTAGCCTGAAGGCTAGGGGAGCCCTAGCCTTAGCCTAGGGGAGCCCTAGCCTAAAGCCTAGGGGTGCCCTAGCCTGAAGGCTAGGGGAGCCCTAGCCTTAGCCTAGGGGAGCCTGAAGCCTAGGGGTGCCCTAGCCTGAAGGCTAGGGGAGCCCTAGCCTTAGCCTAGGGGAGCCCTAGCCTAAAGCCTAGGGGTGCCCTAGCCTGAAGGCTAGGGGAGCCCTAGCCTTAGCCTAGGGGAGCCTGAAGCCTAGGGGTGCCCTAGCCTGAAGGCTAGGGGAGCCCTAGCCTTAGCCTAGGGGAGCCCTAGCCTAAAGCCTAGGGGTGCCCTAGCCTGAAGGCTAGGGGAGCCCTAGCCTTAGCCTAGGGGAGCCTGAAGCCTAGGGGTGCCCTAGCCTGAAGGCTAGGGGAGCCCTAGCATTAGCCTAGGGGAGCCCTAGCCTAAAGCCTAGGGGTGCCCTAGCCTGAAGGCTAGGGGAGCCCTAGCCTTAGCCTAGGGGAGCCTGAAGCCTAGGGGTGCCCTAGCCTGAAGGCTAGGGGAGCCCTAGCCTTAGCCTAGGGGAGCCCTAGCCTAAAGCCTAGGGGTGCCCTAGCCTGAAGGCTAGGGGAGCCCTAGCCTTAGCCTAGGGGAGCCTGAAGCCTAGGGGTGCCCTAGCCTGAAGGCTAGGGGAGCCCTAGCCTTAGCCTAGGGGAGCCCTAGCCTAAAGCCTAGGGGTGCCCTAGCCTGAAGGCTAGGGGAGCCCTAGCCTTAGCCTAGGGGAGCCTGAAGCCTAGGGGTGCCCTAGCCTGAAGGCTAGGGGAGCCCTAGCCTTAGCCTAGGGGAGCCCTAGCCTAAAGCCTAGGGGTGCCCTAGCCTGAAGGCTAGGGGAGCCCTAGCCTTAGCCTAGGGGAGCCTGAAGCCTAGGGGTGCCCTAGCCTGAAGGCTAGGGGAGCCATAGCCTTAGCCTAGGGGAGCCCTAGCCTAAAGCCTAGGGGTGCCCTAGCCTGAAGGCTAGGGGAGCCCTAGCCTTAGCCTAGGGGAGCCTAAAGCCTAGGGGTGCCCTAGCCTGAAGGCTAGGGGAGCCCTAGCCTTAGCCTAGGGGAGCCCTAGCCTAAAGTCTAGGGGTGCCCTAGCCTGAAGGCTAGGGGAGCCCTAGCCTTAGCCTAGGGGAGCCTGAAGCCTAGGGGTGCCCTAGCCTGAAGGCTAGGGGAGCCCTAGCCTTAGCCTAGGGGAGCCCTAGCCTAAAGCCTAGGGGTGCCCTAGCCTGAAGGCTAGGGGAGCCCTAGCCTTAGCATAGGGGAGCCTGAAGCCTAGGGGTGCCCTAGCCTGAAGGCTAGGGGAGCCCTAGCCTTAGCCTAGGGGAGCCCTAGCCTTAGCCTAGGGGAGCCTGAAGGCTAGGGGAGCCCTAGCCTGAAGGCTAGGGGAGCCCTAGCCTTAGCCTAGGGGAGCCTGAAGCCTAGGGGTGCCCTAGCCTGAAGGCTAGGGGAGCCCTAGCCTGAGCCTAGTGGAGCCCGAAGCCTAGGGGTGCCCTAGCCTGAAGGCTAGGGGAGCCCTAGCCTGAGCCTAGGGGAGCCCGAAGCCTAGGGGTGCCCTAGCCTGAAGGCTAGGGGAGCCCTAGCCTGAGCCTAGGGGAGCCCGAAGCCTAGGGGTGCCCTAGCCTGAAGGCTAGGGGAGCCCTAGCCTGAGCCTAGGGGAGCCCGAAGCCTAGGGGTGCCCTAGCCTGAAGGCTAGGGGAGCCCTAGCCTGAGCCTAGGGGAGCCCGAAGCCTAGGGGTGCCCTAGCCTGAAGGCTAGGGGAGCCCTAGCCTGAGCCTAGGGGAGCCCGAAGCCTAGGGGTGCCCTAGCCTGAAGGCTAGGGGAGCCCTAGCCTGAGCCTAGGGGAGCCCGAAGCCTAGGGGTGCCCTAGCCTGAAGCCTAGGGGAGCCCTAGCCTGAGCCTAGGGGATCCCGAAGCCTAGGGGTGCCCTAGCCTGAAGGCTAGGGGAGCCCTAGCCTGAGCCTAGGGGATCCCGAAGCCTAGGGGTGCCCTAGCCTGAAGGCTAGGGGAGCCCTAGCCTGAGCCTAGGGGAGCCCGAAGCCTAGGGGTGCCCTAGCCTGAAGGCTAGGGGAGCCCTAGCCTGAGCCTAGGGGAGCCCGAAGCCTAGGGGTGCCCTAGCCTGAAGGCTAGGGGAGCCCTAGCCTGAGCCTAGGGGAGCCCGAAGCCTAGGGGTGCCCTAGCCTGAAGGCTAGGGGAGCCCTAGCCTGAGCCTAGGGGAGCCCGAAGCCTAGGGGTGCCCTAGCCTGAAGGCTAGGGGAGCCCTAGCCTGAGCCTAGGGGAGCCCGAAGCCTAGGGGTGCCCTAGCCTGAAGGCTAGGGGAGCCCTAGCCTGAGCCTAGGGGAGCCCGAAGCCTAGGGGTGCCCTAGCCTGAAGGCTAGGGGAGCCCTAGCCTGAGCCTAGGGGAGCCCGAAGCCTAGGGGTGCCCTAGCCTGAAGGCTAGGGGAGCCCTCGCCTGAGCCTAGGGGAGCCCGAAGCCTAGGGGTGCCCTAGCCTGAAGGCTAGGGGAGCCCTCGCCTGAGCCTAGGGGAGCCCGAAGCCTAGGGGTGCCCTAGCCTGAAGGCTAGGGGAGCCCTAGCCTGAGCCTAGGGGAGCCCGAAGCCTAGGGGTGCCCTAGCCTGAAGGCTAGGGGAGCCCTAGCCTGAGCCTAGGGGAGCCCGAAGCCTAGGGGTGCCCTAGCCTGAAGGCTAGGGGAGCCCTAGCCTGAGCCTAGGGGAGCCCGAAGCCTAGGGGTGCCCTAGCCTGAAGGCTAGGGGAGCCCTAGCCTGAGCCTAGGGGAGCCCGAAGCCTAGGGGTGCCCTAGCCTGAAGGCTAGGGGAGCCCTAGCCTGAGCCTAGGGGAGCCCGAAGCCTAGGGGTGCCCTAGCCTGAAGGCTAGGGGAGCCCTAGCCTGAGCCTAGGGGAGCCCGAAGCCTAGGGGTGCCCTAGCCTGAAGGCTAGGGGAGCCCTAGCCTGAGCCTAGGGGAGCCCGAAGCCTAGGGGTGCCCTAGCCTGAAGGCTAGGGGAGCCCTAGCCTGAGCCTAGGGGAGCCCGAAGCCTAGGGGTGCCCTAGCCTGAAGGCTAGGGGAGCCCTAGCCTGAGCCTAGGGGAGCCCGAAGCCTAGGGGTGCCCTAGCCTGAAGGCTAGGGGAGCCCTAGCCTGAGCCTAGGGGAGCCCGAAGCCTAGGGGTGCCCTAGCCTGAAGGCTAGGGGAGCCCTAGCCTGAGCCTAGGGGAGCCGGAAGCCTAGGGGTGCCCTAGCCTGAAGGCTAGGGGAGCCCTAGCCTGAGCCTAGGGGAGCCCGAAGCCTAGGGGTGCCCTAGCCTGAAGGCTAGGGGAGCCCTAGCCTGAGCCTAGGGGAGCCCGAAGCCTAGGGGTGCCCTAGCCTGAAGGCTAGGGGAGCCCTAGCCTGAGCCTAGGGGAGCCCGAAGCCTAGGGGAGCCCTAGCCTGAAGGCTAGGGGAGCCCTAGCCTGAGCCTAGGGGAGCCCGAGCCCGAAGCCTAGGGGAGCCCTAGCCTGAAGGCTAGGGGAGCCCTAGCCCGGAGCCTAGGGGAGCCCGAGCCCGAAGCCTAGGGGAGCCCTAGCCTGAAGGCTAGGGGAGCCCTAGCCCGGAGCCTAGGGGAGCCCGAGCCCGAAGCCTAGGGGAGCCCTAGCCTGAAGGCTAGGGGAGCCCTAGCCCGGAGCCTAGGGGAGCCCGAGCCCGAAGCCTAGGGGAGCCCTAGCCTGAAGGCTAGGGGAGCCCTAGCCCGGAGCCTAGGGGAGCCCGAGCCCGAAGCCTAGGGGAGCCCTAGCCTGAAGGCTAGGGGAGCCCTAGCCCGGAGCCTAGGGGAGCCCGAGCCCGAAGCCTAGGGGAGCCCTAGCCTGAAGGCTAGGGGAGCCCTAGCCCGGAGCCTAGGGGAGCCCGAGCCCGAAGCCTAGGGGAGCCCTAGCCTGAAGGCTAGGGGAGCCCTAGCCCGGAGCCTAGGGGAGCCCGAGCCCGAAGCCTAGGGGAGCCCTAGCCTGAAGGCTAGGGGAGCCCTAGCCCGGAGCCTAGGGGAGCCCGAGCCCGAAGCCTAGGGGAGCCCTAGCCTGAAGGCTAGGGGAGCCCTAGCCCGGAGCCTAGGGGAGCCCGAGCCCGAAGCCTAGGGGAGCCCTAGCCTGAAGGCTAGGGGAGCCCTAGCCCGGAGCCTAGGGGAGCCCGAGCCCGAAGCCTAGGGGAGCCCTAGCCTGAAGGCTAGGGGAGCCCTAGCCCGGAGCCTAGGGGAGCCCGAGCCCGAAGCCTAGGGGAGCCCTAGCCTGAAGGCTAGGGGAGCCCTAGCCTGAGCCTAGGGGAGCCCGAGCCCGAAGCCTAGGGGAGCCCTAGCCTGAAGGCTAGGGGAGCCCTAGCCTGAGCCTAGGGGAGCCCGAGCCCGAAGCCTAGGGGAGCCCTAGCCTGAAGGCTAGGGGAGCCCTAGCCTGAGCCTAGGGGAGCCCGAGCCCGAAGCCTAGGGGAGCCCTAGCCTGAAGGCTAGGGGAGCCCTAGCCTGAGCCTAGGGGAGCCCGAGCCCGAAGCCTAGGGGAGCCCTAGCCTGAAGGCTAGGGGAGCCCTAGCCTGAGCCTAGGGGAGCCCGAGCCCGAAGCCTAGGGGTGCCCTAGCCTGAAGGCTAGGGGAGCCCTAGCCTGAGCCTAGGGGAGCCCGAACCCGAAGCCTAGGGGAGCCCTAGCCTGAAGGCTAGGGGAGCCCTAGCCTGAGCCTAGGGGAGCCCGAGCCCGAAGCCTAGGGGAGCCCTAGCCTGAAGGCTAGGGGAGCCCTAGCCTGAGCCTAGGGGAGCCCGAGCCCGAAGCCTAGGGGAGCCCTAGCCTGAAGGCTAGGGGAGCCCTAGCCTGAGCCTAGGGGAGCCCGAGCCCGAAGCCTAGGGGAGCCCTAGCCTGAAGGCTAGGGGAGCCCTAGCCTGAGCCTAGGGGAGCCCGAGCCCGAAGCCTAGGGGAGCCCTAGCCTGAAGGCTAGGGGAGCCCTAGCCTGAGCCTAGGGGAGCCCGAGCCCGAAGCCTAGGGGAGCCCTAGCCTGAAGGCTAGGGGAGCCCTAGCCTGAGCCTAGGGGAGCCCGAGCCCGAAGCCTAGGGGAGCCCTAGCCTGAAGGCTAGGGGAGCCCTAGCCTGAGCCTAGGGGAGCCCGAGCCCGAAGCCTAGGGGAGCCCTAGCCTGAAGGCTAGGGGAGCCCTAGCCTGAGCCTAGGGGAGCCCGAGCCCGAAGCCTAGGGGAGCCCTAGCCTGAAGGCTAGGGGAGCCCTAGCCTGAGCCTAGGGGAGCCCGAGCCCGAAGCCTAGGGGAGCCCTAGCCTGAAGGCTAGGGGAGCCCTAGCCTGAGCCTAGGGGAGCCCGAGCCCGAAGCCTAGGGGAGCCCTAGCCTGAAGGCTAGGGGAGCCCTAGCCTGAGCCTAGGGGAGCCCGAGCCCGAAGCCTAGGGGAGCCCTAGCCTGAAGCCAGGGGTGCCCTAGCCTGAAGGCTAGGGGAGCCCTAGCCTTAGCCTAGGGGAGCCTGAAGCCTAGGGGTGCCCTAGCCTGAAGGCTAGGGGAGCCCTAGCCTTAGCCTAGGGGAGCCCTATCCTGAAGCCTAGGGGTGCCCTAGCCTGAAGGCTAGGGGAGCCCTAGCCTTAGCTTAGGGGAGCCTGAAGCCTAGGGGTGCCCTAGCCTGAAGGCTAGGTTAGCCCTAGCCTTAGCCTAGGGGAGCCCTAGCCTGAAGCCTAGGGGTGCCCTAGCCTGAAGGCTAGGGGAGCCCTAGCCTTAGCCTAGGGGAGCCTGAAGCCTAGGGGTGCCCTAGCCTGAAGGCTAGGGGAGCCCTAGCCTTAGCCTAGGGGAGCCCTAGCCTGAAGCCTAGGGGTGCCCTAGCCTGAAGGCTAGGGGAGCCCTAGCCTTAGCCTAGGGGAGCCTGAAGCCTAGGGGTGCCCTAGCCTGAAGGCTAGGGGAGCCCTAGCCTTAGCCTAGGGGAGCCCTAGCCGGAAGCCTAGGGGTGCCCTAGCCTGAAGGCTAGGGGAGCCCTAGCCTTAGCCTAGGGGAGCCTGAAGCCTAGGGGTGCCCTAGCCTGAAGGCTAGGGGAGCCCTAGCCTTAGCCTAGGGGAGCCTGAAGCCTAGGGGTGCCCTAGCCTGAAGGCTAGGGGAGCCCTAGCCTTAGCCTAGGGGAGCCCTAGCCTGAAGCCTAGGGGTGCCCTAGCCTGAAGGCTAGGGGAGCCCTAGCCTTAGCCTAGGGGAGCCTGAAGCCTAGGGGTGCCCTACCCTGAAGGCTAGGGGAGCCCTAGCCTTAGCCTAGGGGAGCCCTAACCTGAAGCCTAGGGGTGCCCTAGCCTGAAGGCTAGGGGAGCCCTAGCCTTAGCCTAGGGGAGCCTGAAGCCTAGGGGTGCCCTAGCCTGAAGGCTAGGGGAGCCCTAGCCTTAGCCTAGGGGAGCCCTAGCCTGAAGCCTAGGGGTGCCCTAGCCTGAAGGCTAGGGGAGCCCTAGCCTTAGCCTAGGGGAGCCTGAAGCCTAGGGGTGCCCTAGCCTGAAGGCTAGGGGAGCCCTAGCCTTAGCCTAGGGGAGCCCTAGCCTGAAGCCTAGGGGTGCCCTAGCCTGAAGGCTAGGGGAGCCCTAGCCTTAGCCTAGGGGAGCCTGAAGCCTAGGGGTGCCCTAGCCTGAAGGCTAGGGGAGCCCTAGCCTTAGCCTAGGGGAGCCCTAGCCTGAAGCCTAGGGGTGCCCTAGCCTGAAGGCTAGGTGAGCCCTAGCCTTAGCCTAGGGGAGCCTGAAGCCTAGGGGTGCCCTAGCCTGAAGGCTAGGGGAGCCCTAGCCTTAGCCTAGGGGAGCCCTAGCCTGAAGCCTAGGGGTGCCCTAGCCTGAAGGCGAGGGGAGCCCTAGCCTTAGCCTAGGGGAGCCTGAAGCCTAGGGGTGCCCTAGCCTGAAGGCTAGGGGAGCCCTAGCCTTAGCCTAGGGGAGCCCTAGCCTGAAGCCTAGGGGTGCCCTAGCCTGAAGGCTAGGGGAGCCCTAGCCTTAGCCTAGGGGAGCCTGAAGCCTAGGGGTGCCCTAGCCTGAAGGCTAGGGGAGCCCTAGCCTTAGCCTAGGGGAGCCCTAGCCTGAAGCCTAGGGGTGCCCTAGCCTGAAGGCTAGGGGAGCCCTAGCCTTAGCCTAGGGGAGCCCTAGCCTGAAGCCTAGGGGTGCCCTAGCCTGAAGGCTAGGGGAGCCCTAGCCTTAGCCTAGGGGAGCCTGAAGCCTAGGGGTGCCCTAGCCTGAAGGCTAGGGGAGCCCTAGCCTTAGCCTAGGGGAGCCCTAGCCTGAAGCCTAGGGGTGCCCTAGCCTGAAGGCTAGGGGAGCCCTAGCCTTAGCCTAGGGGAGCCTGAAGCCTAGGGGTGCCCTAGCCTGAAGGCTAGGGGTGCCCTAGCCTGAAGGCTAGGGGAGCCCTAGCCTTAGCCTAGGGGAGCCCTAGCCTGAAGCCTAGGGGTGCCCTAGCCGGAAGGCTAGGGGAGCCCTAGCCTTAGCCTAGGGGAGCCTGAAGCCTAGGGGTACCCTAGCCTGAAGGCTAGGGGAGCCCTAGCCTTAGCCTAGGGGAGCCCTAGCCTGAAGCCTAGGGGTGCCCTAGCCTGAAGGCTAGGGGAGCCCTAGCCTTAGCCTAGGGGAGCCTGAAGCCTAGGGGTGCCCTAGCCTGAAGGCTAGGGGAGCCCTAGCCTTAGCCTAGGGGATCCCTAGCCTGAAGCCTAGGGGTGCCGTAGCCTGAAGGCTAGGGGAGCCCTAGCCTGAAGGCTAGGGGAGCCCTAGCCTTAGCCTAGGGGAGCCTGAAGCCTAGGGGTGCCCTAGCCTGAAAGCTAGGGGAGCCCTAGCCTTAGCCTAGGGGAGCCCTAGCCTGAAGTCAGGGGTGCCCTAGCCTGAAGGCTAGGGGAGCCCTAGCCTTAGCCTAGGGGAGCCTGAAGCCTAGGGGTGCCCTAGCCTGAAGGCTAGGGGAGCCCTAGCCTTAGCCTAGGGGAGCCCTAGCCTGAAGCCTAGGGGTGCCCTAGCCTGAAGGCTAGGGGAGCCCTAGCCTTAGCCTAGGGGAGCCTGAAGCCTAGGGGTGCCCTAGCCTGAAGGCTAGGGGAGCCCTAGCCTTAGCCTAGGGGAGCCCTAGCCTGAAGCCTAGGGGTGCCCTAGCCTGAAGGCTAGGGGAGCCCTAGCCTTAGCCTAGGGGAGCCTGAAGCCTAGGGGTGCCCTAGCCTGAAGGCTAGGGGAGCCCTAGCCTTAGCCTAGGGGAGCCTGAAGCCTAGGGGTGCCCTAGCCTGAAGGCTAGGGGAGCCCTAGCCTTAGCCTTGGGGAGCCCTAGCCTGAAGCCTAGGGGTGCCCTAGCCGGAAGGCTAGGGGAGCCCTAGCCTTAGCCTAGGGGAGCCTGAAGCCTAGGGGTGCCCTAGCCTGAAGGCTAGGGGAGCCCTAGCCTTAGCCTAGGTGAGCCCTAGCCTGAAGCCTAGGGGTGCCCTAGCCTGAAGGCTAGGGGAGCCCTAGCCTTAGCCTAGGGGAGCCTGAAGCCTAGGGGTGCCCTAGCCTGAAGGCTAGGGGAGCCCTAGCCTTAGCCTAGGGGAGCCCTAGCCTGAAGCCTAGGGGTGCCCTAGCCTGAAGGCTAGGGGAGCCCTAGCCTTAGCCTAGGGGAGCCTGAAGCCTAGGGGTGCCCTAGCCTGAAGGCTAGGGGAGCCCTATCCTTAGCCTAGGGGAGCCCTAGCCTGAAGCCTAGGGGTGCCCTAGCCTGAATGCTAGGGGAGCCCTAGCCTTAGCCTAGGGGAGCCTGAAGCCTAGGTGTGCCCTAGCCTGAAGGCTAGGGGAGCCCTAGCCTTAGCCTAGGGGAGCCCTAGCCTGAAGCCTAGGGGTGCCCTAGCCTGAAGGCTAGGGGAGCCCTAGCCTTAGCATAGGGGAGCCTGAAGCCTAGGGGTGCCCTAGCCTGAAGGCTAGGGGAGCCCTAGCCTTAGCCTAGGGGAGCCCTAGCCTGAAGCCTAGGGGTGCCCTAGCCTGAAGGCTAGGGGAGCCCTAGCCTTAGCCTAGGGGAGCCTGAAGCCTAGGGGTGCCCTAGCCTGAAGGCTAGGGGAGCCCTAGCCTTAGCCTAGGGGAGCCCTAGCCTGAAGCCAGGGGTGCCCTAGCCTGAAGGCTAGGGGAGCCCTAGCCTTAGCCTAGGGGAGCCTGAAGCCTAGGGGTGCCCTAGCCTGAAGGCTAGGGGAGCCCTAGCCTTAGCCTAGGGGAGCCCTATCCTTAAGCCTAGGGGTGCCCTAGCCTGAAGGCTAGGGGAGCCCTAGCCTTAGCTTAGGGGAGCCTGAAGCCTAGGGGTGCCCTAGCCTGAAGGCTAGGTTAGCCCTAGCCTTAGCCTAGGGGAGCCCTAGCCTGAAGCCTAGGGGTGCCCTAGCCTGAAGGCTAGGGGAGCCCTAGCCTTAGCCTAGGGGAGCCTGAAGCCTAGGGGTGCCCTAGCCTGAAGGCTAGGGGAGCCCTAGCCTTAGCCTAGGGGAGCCCTAGCCTGAAGCCTAGGGGTGCCCTAGCCTGAAGGCTAGGGGATCCCTAGCCTTAGCCTAGGGGAGCCTGAAGCCTAGGGGTGCCCTAGCCTGAAGGCTAGGGGAGCCCTAGCCTTAGCCTAGGGGAGCCTTAGCCGGAAGCCTAGCGGTGCCCTAGCCTGAAGGCTAGGGGAGCCCTAGCCTTAGCCTAGGGGAGCCTGAAGCCTAGGGGTGCCCTAGCCTGAAGGCTAGGGGAGCCCTAGCCTTAGCCTAGGGGAGCCCTAGCCTGAAGCCTAGGGGTGCCCTAGCCTGAAGGCTAGGGGAGCCCTAGCCTTAGCCTAGGGGAGCCTGAAGCCTAGGGGTACCCTAGCCTGAAGGCTAGGGGAGCCCTAGCCTTAGCCTAGGGGAGCCCTAGCCTGAAGCCTAGGGGTGCCCTAGCCTGAAGGCTAGGGGAGCCCTAGCCTTAGCCTAGGGGAGCCTGAAGCCTAGGGGTGCCCTAGCCTGAAGGCTAGGGGAGCCCTAGCCTTAGCCTAGGGGATCCCTAGCCTGAAGCCTAGGGGTGCCGTAGCCTGAAGGCTAGGGGAGCCCTAGCCTGAAGGCTAGGGGAGCCCTAGCCTTAGCCTAGGGGAGCCTGAAGCCTAGGGGTGCCCTAGCCTGAAAGCTAGGGGAGCCCTAGCCTTAGCCTAGGGGAGCCCTAGCCTGAAGTCAGGGGTGCCCTAGCCTGAAGGCTAGGGGAGCCCTAGCCTTAGCCTAGGGGAGCCTGAAGCCTAGGGGTGCCCTAGCCTGAAGGCTAGGGGAGCCCTAGCCTTAGCCTAGGGGAGCCCTAGCCTGAAGCCTAGGGGTGCCCTAGCCTGAAGGCTAGGGGAGCCCTAGCCTTAGCCTAGGGGAGCCTGAAGCCTAGGGGTGCCCTAGCCTGAAGGCTAGGGGAGCCCTAGCCTTAGCCTAGGGGAGCCCTAGCCTGAAGCCTAGGGGTGCCCTAGCCTGAAGGCTAGGGGAGCCCTAGCCTTAGCCTAGGGGAGCCTGAAGCCTAGGGGTGCCCTAGCCTGAAGGCTAGGGGAGCCCTAGCCTTAGCCTAGGGGAGCCTGAAGCCTAGGGGTGCCCTAGCCTGAAGGCTAGGGGAGCCCTAGCCTTAGCCTTGGGGAGCCCTAGCCTGAAGCCTAGGGGTGCCCTAGCCGGAAGGCTAGGGGAGCCCTAGCCTTAGCCTAGGGGAGCCTGAAGCCTAGGGGTGCCCTAGCCTGAAGGCTAGGGGAGCCCTAGCCTTAGCCTAGGTGAGCCCTAGCCTGAAGCCTAGGGGTGCCCTAGCCTGAAGGCTAGGGGAGCCCTAGCCTTAGCCTAGGGGAGCCTGAAGCCTAGGGGTGCCCTAGCCTGAAGGCTAGGGGAGCCCTAGCCTTAGCCTAGGGGAGCCCTAGCCTGAAGCCTAGGGGTGCCCTAGCCTGAAGGCTAGGGGAGCCCTAGCCTTAGCCTAGGGGAGCCTGAAGCCTAGGGGTGCCCTAGCCTGAAGGCTAGGGGAGCCCTATCCTTAGCCTAGGGGAGCCCTAGCCTGAAGCCTAGGGGTGCCCTAGCCTGAATGCTAGGGGAGCCCTAGCCTTAGCCTAGGGGAGCCTGAAGCCTAGGTGTGCCCTAGCCTGAAGGCTAGGGGAGCCCTAGCCTTAGCCTAGGGGAGCCCTAGCCTGAAGCCTAGGGGTGCCCTAGCCTGAAGGCTAGGGGAGCCCTAGCCTTAGCCTAGGGGAGCCTGAAGCCTAGGGGTGACCTAGCCTGAAGGCTAGGGGAGCCCTAGCCTTAGCCTAGGGGAGCCCTAGCCTGAAGCCTAGGGGTGCCCTAGCCTGAAGGCTAGGGGAGCCCTAGCCTTAGCCTAGGGGAGCCTGAAGCCTAGGGGTGCCCTAGCCTGAAGGCTAGGGGAGCCCTAGCCTTAGCCTAGGGGAGCCCTAGCCTGAAGCCAGGGGTGCCCTAGCCTGAAGGCTAGGGGAGCCCTAGCCTTAGCCTAGGGGAGCCTGAAGCCTAGGGGTGCCCTAGCCTGAAGGCTAGGGGAGCCCTAGCCTTAGCCTAGGGGAGCCCTATCCTTAAGCCTAGGGGTGCCCTAGCCTGAAGGCTAGGGGAGCCCTAGCCTTAGCTTAGGGGAGCCTGAAGCCTAGGGGTGCCCTAGCCTGAAGGCTAGGTTAGCCCTAGCCTTAGCCTAGGGGAGCCCTAGCCTGAAGCCTAGGGGTGCCCTAGCCTGAAGGCTAGGGGAGCCCTAGCCTTAGCCTAGGGGAGCCTGAAGCCTAGGGGTGCCCTAGCCTGAAGGCTAGGGGAGCCCTAGCCTTAGCCTAGGGGAGCCCTAGCCTGAAGCCTAGGGGTGCCCTAGCCTGAAGGCTAGGGGATCCCTAGCCTTAGCCTAGGGGAGCCTGAAGCCTAGGGGTGCCCTAGCCTGAAGGCTAGGGGAGCCCTAGCCTTAGCCTAGGGGAGCCTTAGCCGGAAGCCTAGCGGTGCCCTAGCCTGAAGGCTAGGGGAGCCCTAGCCTTAGCCTAGGGGAGCCTGAAGCCTAGGGGTGCCCTAGCCTGAAGGCTAGGGGAGCCCTAGCCTTAGCCTAGGGGAGCCCTAGCCTGAAGCCTAGGGGTGCCCTAGCCTGAAGGCTAGGGGAGCCCTAGCCTTAGCCTAGGGGAGCCTGAAGCCTAGGGGTGCCCTAGCCTGAAGGCTAGGGGAGCCCTAGCCTTAGCCTAGGGGAGCCCTAGCCTGAAGCCTAGGGGTGCCCTAGCCTGAAGGCTAGGGGAGCCCTAGCCTTAGCCTAGGGGAGCCTGAATCCTAGGGGTGCCCTAGCCTGAAGGCTAGGGGAGCCCTAGCCTTAGCCTAGGGGAGCCCTAGCCTGAAGCCTAGGGGTGCCCTAGCCTGAAGGCTAGGGGAGCCCTAGCCTTAGCCTAGGGGAGCCTGAAGCCTAGGGGTGCCCTAGCCTGAAGGCTAGGGGAGCCCTAGCCTTAGCCTAGGGGAGCCCTAGCCAGAAGCCTAGGGGTGCCCTAGCCTGAAGGCTAGGGGAGCCCTAGCCTTAGCCTAGGGGAGCCTGAAGCCTAGGGGTGCCCTAGCCTGAAGGCTAGGGGAGCCCTAGCCTTAGCCTAGGGGAGCCCTAGCCTGAAGCCTAGGGGTGCCCTAGCCTGAAGGCTAGGGGAGCCCTAGCCTTAGCCTAGGGGAGCCTGAAGCCTAGGGGTGCCCTAGCCTGAAGGCTAGGGGAGCCCTAGCCTTAGCCTAGGGGAGCCCTAGCCTGAAGGCTAGGGGTGCCCTAGCCTGAAGGCTAGGGGAGCCCTAGCCTTAGCCTAGGGAAGCCTGAAGCCTAGGGGTGCCCTAGCCTGAAGGCTAGGGGAGCCCTAGCCTTAGCCTAGGGGAGCCCTAGCCTGAAGCCTAGGGGTGCCCTAGCCTGAAGGCTAGGGGAGCCCTAGCCTTAGCCTAGGGGAGCCCTAGCCTGAAGCGTAGGGGTGCCCTAGCCTGAAGGCTAGGGGAGCCCTAGAGTTAGCCTAGGGGAGCCTGAAGCCTAGGGGTGCCCTAGCCTGAAGGCTAGGGGAGCCCTAGCCTTAGCCTAGGGGAGCCCTAGCCTGAAGCCTAGGGGTGCCCTAGCCTGAAGGCTAGGGGAGCCCTAGCCTTAGCCTAGGGGAGCCTGAAGCCTAGGGGTGCCCTAGCCTGAAGGCTAGGGGAGCCCTAGCCTTAGCCTAGGGGAGCCCTAGCCTGAAGGCTAGGGGTGCCCTAGCCTGAAGGCTAGGGCAGCCCTATCCTTAGCCTAGGGGAGCCCTAACCTGAAGGCTAGGGGTGCCCTAGCCTGAAGGCTAGGGGAGCCCTAGCCTTAGCCTAGGGGAGCCTGAAGCCTAGGGGTGCCCTAGCCTGAAGGCTAGGGGAGCCATAGCCTTAGCCTAGGGGAGCCCTAGCCTGAAGGCTAGGGGTGCCCTAGCCTGAAGGCTAGGGGAGCCCTAGCCTTAGCCTAGGGGAGCCTGAAGCCTAGGGGTGCCCTAGCCTGAAGGCTAGGGGAGCCCTAGCCTTAGCCTAGGGGAGCCCTAGCCTGAAGGCTAGGGGTGCCCTAGCCTGAAGGCTAGGGGAGCCCTAGCCTTAGCCTAGGGGAGCCTGAAGCCTAGGGGAGCCCTAGCCTTAGCCTAGGGGAGCCTGAAGGCTAGGGGAGCCCTAGCCTTAGCCTAGGGGAGCCTGAAGGCTAGGGGAGCCCTAGCCTTAGCCTAGAGGAGGCTGAAGGCTAGGGGTGCCCTAGCCTGAAGGCTAGGGGAGCCCTAGCCTTAGCCTAGGGGAGCCTGAAGGCTAGGGGTGCCCTAGCCTGAAGGCTAGGGGAGCCCTAGCCTTAGCCTAGGGGAGCCTGAAGGCTAGGGGAGCCCTAGCCTTAGCCTAGGGGAGCCTGAAAGCTAGGGGTGCCCTAGCCTGAAGGCTAGGGGAGCCCTAGCCTTAGCCTAGGGGAGCCTGAAGGCTAGGGGTGCCCTAGCCTGAAGGCTAGGGGAGCCCTAGCCTTAGCCTAGGGGAGCCCTAGCCTGAAGCCTAGGGGTGCGCTAGCCTGAAGGCTAGGGGAGCCCTAGCCTTAGCCTAGGGGAGCCTGAAGCCTAGGGGTGCCCTAGCCTGAAGGCTAGGGGAGCCCTAGCCTTAGCCTAGGGGAGCCCTAGCCTGAAGCCTAGGGGTGCCCTAGCCTGAAGGCTAGGGGAGCCCTAGCCTTAGCCTAGGGGAGCCTGAAGCCTAGGGGTGCCCTAGCCTGAAGGCTAGGGGAGCCCTAGCCTTAGCCTAGGGGAGCCCTAGCCTGAAGCCTAGGGGTGCCCTAGCCTGAAGGCTAGGGGAGCCCTAGCCTTAGCCTAGGGGAGCCTGAAGCCTAGGGGTGCCCTAGCCTGAAGGCTAGGGGAGCCCTAGCCTTAGCCTAGGGGAGCCCTAGCCTGAAGCCTAGGGGTGCCCTAGCCTGAAGGCTAGGGGAGCCCTAGCCTTAGCCTAGGGGAGCCTGAAGCCTAGGGGTGCCCTAGCCTGAAGGCTAGGGGAGCCCTAGCCTTAGCCTAGGGGAGCCCTAGCCTGAAGCCTAGGGGTGCCCTAGCCTGAAGGCTAGGGGAGCCCTAGCCTTAGCCTAGGGGAGCCTGAAGCCTAGGGGAGCCCTAGCCTTAGCCTAGGGGAGCCTGAAGGCTAGGGGAGCCCTAGCCTTAGCCTAGGGGAGCCTGAAGGCTAGGGGAGCCCTAGCCTTAGCCTAGGGGAGCCTGAAGGCTAGGGGTGCCCTAGCCTGAAGGCTAGGGGAGCCCTAGCCTTAGCCTAGGGGAGCCCTAGCCTGAAGCCTAGGGGTGCCCTAGCCTGAATGCTAGGGGAGCCCTAGCCTTAGCCTAGGGGAGCCTGAAGCCTAGGGGTGCCCTAGCCTGAAGGCTAGGGGAGCCCTAGCCTTAGCCTTGGGGAGCCCTAGCCTGAAGCCTAGGGGTGCCCTAGCCGGAAGGCTAGGGGAGCCCTAGCCTTAGCCTAGGGGAGCCTGAAGCCTAGGGGTGCCCTAGCCTGAAGGCTAGGGGAGCCCTAGCCTTAGCCTAGGGGAGCCCTAGCCTGAAGCCTAGGGGTGCCCTAGCCTGAAGGCTAGGGGAGCCCTAGCCTTAGCCTAGGGGAGCCTGAAGCCTAGGGGTGCCCTAGCCTGAAGGCTAGGGGAGCCCTAGCCTTAGCCTAGGGGAGCCCTAGCCTGAAGCCTAGGGGTGCCCTAGCCTGAAGGCTAGGGGAGCCCTAGCCTTAGCCTAGGGGAGCCTGAAGCCTAGGGGTGCCCTAGCCTGAAGGCTAGGGGAGCCCTAGCCTTAGTCTAGGGGAGCCCTAGCCTGAAGCCTAGGTGTGCCCTAGCCTGAATGCAAGGGGAGCCCTAGCCTGAAGCCTAGGGGTGCCCTAGCCTGAAGGCTAGGGGAGCCCTAGCCTTAGCCTAGGGGAGCCTGAAGCCTAGGGGTGCCCTAGCCTGAAGGCTAGGGGAGCCCTAGCCTTAGCCTAGGGGAGCCCTAGCCTGAAGCCTAGGGGTGCCCTAGCCTGAAGGCTAGGGGAGCCCTAGCCTTAGCCTAGGGGAGCCTGAAGCCTAGGGGTGCCCTAGCCTGAAGGCTAGGGGAGCCCTAGCCTTAGCCTAGGGGAGCCCTAGCCTGAAGCCAGGGGTGCCCTAGCCTGAAGGCTAGGGGAGCCCTAGCCTTAGCCTAGGGGAGCCTGAAGCCTAGGGGTGCCCTAGCCTGAAGGCTAGGGGAGCCCTAGCCTTAGCCTAGGGGAGCCCTATCCTGAAGCCTAGGGGTGCCCTAGCCTGAAGGCTAGGGGAGCCCTAGCCTTAGCTTAGGGGAGCCTGAAGCCTAGGGGTGCCCTAGCCTGAAGGCTAGGTTAGCCCTAGCCTTAGCCTAGGGGAGCCCTAGCCTGAAGCCTAGGGGTGCCCTAGCCTGAAGGCTAGGGGAGCCCTAGCCTTAGCCTAGGGGAGCCTGAAGCCTAGGGGTGCCCTAGCCTGAAGGCTAGGGGAGCCCTAGCCTTAGCCTAGGGGAACCCTAGCCTGAAGCCTAGGGGTGCCCTAGCCTGAAGGCTAGGGGAGCCCTAGCCTTAGCCTAGGGGAGCCTGAAGCCTAGGGGTGCCCTAGCCTGAAGGCTAGGGGAGCCCTAGCCTTAGCCTAGGGGAGCCCTAGCCTGAAGCCTAGGGGTGCCCTAGCCTGAAGGCTAGGGGAGCCCTAGCCTTAGCCTAGGGGAGCCTGAAGCCTAGGGGTGCCCTAGCCTTAGCCTAGGGGAGCCTTAGCCTGAAGCCTAGGGGTGCCCTAGCCTGAAGGCTAGGGGAGCCCTAGCCTTAGCCTAGGGGAGCCTGAAGCCTAGGGGTGCCCTAGCCTGAAGGCTAGGGGAGCCCTAGCCTTAGCCTAGGGGAGCCCTAGCCTGAAGCCTAGGGGTGCCCTAGCCTGAAGGCTAGGGGAGCCCTAGCCTTAGCCTAGGGGAGCCTGAAGCCTAGGGGTGCCCTAGCCTGAAGGCTAGGGGAGCCCTAGCCTTAGCCTAGGGGAGCCCTAGCCTGAAGCCTAGGGGTCCCCTAGCCTGAAGGCTAGGGGAGCCCTAGCCTTAGCCTAGGGGAGCCTGAAGCCTAGGGGTGCCCTAGCCTGAAGGCTAGGGGAGCCCTAGCCTTAGCCTAGGGGAGCCCTAGCCTGAAGCCTAGGGGTGCCCTAGCCTGAAGGATAGGGGAGCCCTAGCCTTAGCCTAGGGGAGCCTGAAGCCTAGGGGTGCCCTAGCCTGAAGGCTAGGGGAGCCCTAGCCTTAGCCTAGGGGAGCCCTAGCCTGAAGCCTAGGGGTGCCCTAGCCTGAATGCTAGGGGAGCCCTAGCCTTAGCCTAGGGGAGCCTGAAGCCTAGGGGTGCCCTAGCCTGAAGGCTAGGGGAGCCCTAGCCTTAGCCTTGGGGAGCCCTAGCCTGAAGCCTAGGGGTGCCCTAGCCGGAAGGCTAGGGGAGCCCTAGCCTTAGCCTAGGGGAGCCTGAAGCCTAGGGGTGCCCTAGCCTGAAGGCTAGGGGAGCCCTAGCCTTAGCCTAGGGGAGCCCTAGCCTGAAGCCTAGGGGTGCCCTAGCCTGAAGGCTAGGGGAGCCCTAGCCTTAGCCTAGGGGAGCCTGAAGCCTAGGGGTGCCCTAGCCTGAAGGCTAGGGGAGCCCTAGCCTTAGCCTAGGGGAGCCCTAGCCTGAAGCCTAGGGGTGCCCTAGCCTGAAGGCTAGGGGAGCCCTAGCCTTAGCCTAGGGGAGCCTGAAGCCTAGGGGTGCCCTAGCCTGAAGGCTAGGGGAGCCCTAGCCTTAGTCTAGGGGAGCCCTAGCCTGAAGCCTAGGTGTGCCCTAGCCTGAATGCAAGGGGAGCCCTAGCCTGAAGCCTAGGGGTGCCCTAGCCTGAAGGCTAGGGGAGCCCTAGCCTTAGCCTAGGGGAGCCTGAAGCCTAGGGGTGCCCTAGCCTGAAGGCTAGGGGAGCCCTAGCCTTAGCCTAGGGGAGCCCTAGCCTGAAGCCTAGGGGTGCCCTAGCCTGAAGGCTAGGGGAGCCCTAGCCTTAGCCTAGGGGAGCCTGAAGCCTAGGGGTGCCCTAGCCTGAAGGCTAGGGGAGCCCTAGCCTTAGCCTAGGGGAGCCCTAGCCTGAAGCCAGGGGTGCCCTAGCCTGAAGGCTAGGGGAGCCCTAGCCTTAGCCTAGGGGAGCCTGAAGCCTAGGGGTGCCCTAGCCTGAAGGCTAGGGGAGCCCTAGCCTTAGCCTAGGGGAGCCCTATCCTGAAGCCTAGGGGTGCCCTAGCCTGAAGGCTAGGGGAGCCCTAGCCTTAGCTTAGGGGAGCCTGAAGCCTAGGGGTGCCCTAGCCTGAAGGCTAGGTTAGCCCTAGCCTTAGCCTAGGGGAGCCCTAGCCTGAAGCCTAGGGGTGCCCTAGCCTGAAGGCTAGGGGAGCCCTAGCCTTAGCCTAGGGGAGCCTGAAGCCTAGGGGTGCCCTAGCCTGAAGGCTAGGGGAGCCCTAGCCTTAGCCTAGGGGAACCCTAGCCTGAAGCCTAGGGGTGCCCTAGCCTGAAGGCTAGGGGAGCCCTAGCCTTAGCCTAGGGGAGCCTGAAGCCTAGGGGTGCCCTAGCCTGAAGGCTAGGGGAGCCCTAGCCTTAGCCTAGGGGAGCCCTAGCCTGAAGCCTAGGGGTGCCCTAGCCTGAAGGCTAGGGGAGCCCTAGCCTTAGCCTAGGGGAGCCTGAAGCCTAGGGGTGCCCTAGCCTTAGCCTAGGGGAGCCTTAGCCTGAAGCCTAGGGGTGCCCTAGCCTGAAGGCTAGGGGAGCCCTAGCCTTAGCCTAGGGGAGCCTGAAGCCTAGGGGTGCCCTAGCCTGAAGGCTAGGGGAGCCCTAGCCTTAGCCTAGGGGAGCCCTAGCCTGAAGCCTAGGGGTGCCCTAGCCTGAAGGCTAGGGGAGCCCTAGCCTTAGCCTAGGGGAGCCTGAAGCCTAGGGGTGCCCTAGCCTGAAGGCTAGGGGAGCCCTAGCCTTAGCCTAGGGGAGCCCTAGCCTGAAGCCTAGGGGTCCCCTAGCCTGAAGGCTAGGGGAGCCCTAGCCTTAGCCTAGGGGAGCCTGAAGCCTAGGGGTGCCCTAGCCTGAAGGCTAGGGGAGCCCTAGCCTTAGCCTAGGGGAGCCCTAGCCTGAAGCCTAGGGGTGCCCTAGCCTGAAGGCTAGGGGAGCCCTAGCCTTAGCCTAGGGGAGCCTGAAGCCTAGGGGTGCCCTAGCCTGAAGGCTAGGGGAGCCCTAGCCTTAGCCTAGGGGAGCCCTAGCCTGAAGGCTAGGGGTGCCCTAGCCTGAAGGCTAGGGGAGCCCTAGCCTTAGCCTAGGGGAGCCTGAAGCCTAGGGGTGCCCTAGCCTGAAGGCTAGGGGAGCCCTAGCCTTAGCCTAGGGGAGCCCTAGCCTGAAGCCTAGGGGTGCCCTAGCCTGAAGGCTAGGGGAGCCCTAGCCTTAGCCTAGGGGAGCCCTAGCCTGAAGCGTAGGGGTGCCCTAGCCTGAAGGCTAGGGGAGCCCTAGCCTTAGCCTAGGGGAGCCTGAAGCCTAGGGGTGCCCTAGCCTGAAGGCTAGGGGAGCCCTAGCCTTAGCCTAGGGGAGCCCTAGCCTGAAGCCTAGGGGTGCCCTAGCCTGAAGGCTAGGGGAGCCCTAGCCTTAGCCTAGGGGAGCCTGAAGCCTAGGGGTGCCCTAGCCTGAAGGCTAGGGGAGCCCTAGCCTTAGCCTAGGGGAGCCCTAGCCTGAAGGCTAGGGGTGCCCTAGCCTGAAGGCTAGGGGAGCCCTAGCCTTAGCCTAGGGGAGCCTGAAGCCTAGGGGTGCCCTAGCCTGAAGGCTAGGGGAGCCCTAGCCTTAGCCTAGGGGAGCCCTAGCCTGAAGGCTAGGGGTGCCCTAGCCTGAAGGCTAGGGCAGCCCTAGCCTTAGCCTAGGGGAGCCCTAGCCTGAAGGCTAGGGGTGCCCTAGCCTGAAGGCTAGGGGAGCCCTAGCCTTAGCCTAGGGGAGCCTGAAGCCTAGGGGTGCCCTAGCCTGAAGGCTAGGGGAGCCCTAGCCTTAGCCTAGGGGAGCCCTAGCCTGAAGGCTAGGGGTGCCCTAGCCTGAAGGCTAGGGGAGCCCTAGCCTTAGCCTAGGGGAGCCTGAAGCCTAGGGGTGCCCTAGCCTGAAGGCTAGGGGAGCCCTAGCCTTAGCCTAGGGGAGCCCTAGCCTGAAGGCTAGGGGTGCCCTAGCCTGAAGGCTAGGGGAGCCCTAGCCTTAGCCTAGGGGAGCCTGAAGCCTAGGGGAGCCCTAGCCTTAGCCTAGGGGAGCCTGAAGGCTAGGGGAGCCCTAGCCTTAGCCTAGGGGAGCCTGAAGGCTAGGGGAGCCCTAGCCTTAGCCTAGGGGAGCCTGAAGGCTAGGGGTGCCCTAGCCTGAAGGCTAGGGGAGCCCTAGCCTTAGCCTAGGGGAGCCTGAAGGCTAGGGGTGCCCTAGCCTGAAGGCTAGGGGAGCCCTAGCCTTAGCCTAGGGGAGCCTGAAGGCTAGGGGAGCCCTAGCCTTAGCCTAGGGGAGCCTGAAAGCTAGGGGTGCCCTAGCCTGAAGGCTAGGGGAGCCCTAGCCTTAGCCTAGGGGAGCCTGAAGGCTAGGGGTGCCCTAGCCTGAAGGCTAGGGGAGCCCCAGCCTTAGCCTAGGGGAGCCTGAAGGCTAGGGGTGCCCTAGCCTGAAGGCTAGGGGAGCCCTAGCCTTAGCCTAGGGGAGCCCTAGCCTGAAGCCTAGGGGTGCGCTAGCCTGAAGGCTAGGGGAGCCCTAGCCTTAGCCTAGGGGAGCCTGAAGCCTAGGGGTGCCCTAGCCTGAAGGCTAGGGGAGCCCTAGCCTTAGCCTAGGGGAGCCCTAGCCTGAAGCCTAGGGGTGCCCTAGCCTGAAGGCTAGGGGAGCCCTAGCCTTAGCCTAGGGGAGCCTGAAGCCTAGGGGTGCCCTAGCCTGAAGGCTAGGGGAGCCCTAGCCTTAGCCTAGGGGAGCCCTAGCCTGAAGCCTAGGGGTGCCCTAGCCTGAAGGCTAGGGGAGCCCTAGCCTTAGCCTAGGGGAGCCTGAAGCCTAGGGGTGCCCTAGCCTGAAGGCTAGGGGAGCCCTAGCCTTAGCCTAGGGGAGCCCTAGCCTGAAGCCTAGGGGTGCCCTAGCCTGAAGGCTAGGGGAGCCCTAGCCTTAGCCTAGGGGAGCCTGAAGCCTAGGGGTGCCCTAGCCTGAAGGCTAGGGGAGCCCTAGCCTTAGCCTAGGGGAGCCCTAGCCTGAAGCCTAGGGGTGCCCTAGCCTGAAGGCTAGGGGAGCCCTAGCCTTAGCCTAGGGGAGCCTGAAGCCTAGGGGAGCCCTAGCCTTAGCCTAGGGGAGCCTGAAGGCTAGGGGAGCCCTAGCCTTAGCCTAGGGGAGCCTGAAGGCTAGGGGAGCCCTAGCCTTAGCCTAGGGGAGCCTGAAGGCTAGGGGTGCCCTAGCCTGAAGGCTAGGGGTGCCCTAGCCTGAAGGCTAGGGGAGCCCTAGCCTTAGCCTAGGGGAGCCTGAAGGCTAGGGGAGCCCTAGCCTTAGCCTAGGGGAGCCTGAAGGCTAGGGGAGCCCTAGCCTTAGCCTAGGGGAGCCTGAAGGCTAGGGGAGCCCTAGCCTTAGCCTAGGGGAGCCTGAAGGCTAGGGGTGCCCTAGCCTGAAGGCTAGGGGAGCCCTAGCCTTAGCCTAGGGGAGCCTGAAGGCTAGGGGTGCCCTAGCCTGAAGGCTAGGGGAGCCCTAGCCTTAGCCTAGGGGAGCCTGAAGGCTAGGGGTGCCCTAGCCTGAAGGCTAGGGGAGCCCTAGCCTTAGCCTAGGGGAGCCTGAAGGCTAGGGGTGCCCTAGCCTGAAGGCTAGGGGAGCCCTAGCCTTAGCCTAGGGGAGCCTGAAGGCTAGGGGTGCCCTAGCCTGAAGGCTAGGGGAGCCCTAGCCTTAGCCTAGGGGAGCCTGAAGGCTAGGGGTGCCCTAGCCTGAAGGCTAGGGGAGCCCTAGCCTTAGCCTAGGGGAGCCTGAAGGCTAGGGGTGCCCTAGCCTGAAGGCTAGGGGAGCCCTAGCCTTAGCCTAGGGGAGCCTGAAGGCTAGGGGTGCCCTAGCCTGAAGGCTAGGGGAGCCCTAGCCTTAGCCTAGGGGAGCCTGAAGGCTAGGGGTGCCCTAGCCTGAAGGCTAGGGGAGCCCTAGCCTTAGCCTAGGGGAGCCTGAAGGCTAGGGGTGCCCTAGCCTGAAGGCTAGGGGAGCCCTAGCCTTAGCCTAGGGGAGCCTGAAGGCTAGGGGTGCCCTAGCCTGAAGGCTAGGGGAGCCCTAGCCTTAGCCTAGGGGAGCCTGAAGGCTAGGAGTGCCCTAGCCTGAAGGCTAGGGGAGCCCTAGCCTTAGCCTAGGGGAGCCTGAAGGCTAGGGGTGCCCTAGCCTGAAGGCTAGGGGAGCCCTAGCCTTAGCCTAGGGGAGCCTGAAGCCTAGGGGTGCCCTAGCCTGAAGGCTAGGGGAGCCCTAGCCTTAGCCTAGGGGAGCCTGAAGCCTAGGGGTGCCCTAGCCTGAAGGCTAGGGGAGCCCTAGCCTTAGCCTAGGGGAGCCCTAGCCTGAAGCCTAGGGGTGCCCTAGCCTGAAGGCTAGGGGAGCCCTAGCCTTAGCCTAGGGGAGCCTGAAGCCTAGGGGAGCCCTAGCCTTAGCCTAGGGGAGCCTGAAGGCTAGGGGAGCCCTAGCCTTAGCCTAGGGGAGCCTGAAGGCTAGGGGAGCCCTAGCCTTAGCCTAGGGGAGCCTGAAGGCTAGGGGTGCCCTAGCCTGAAGGCTAGGGGTGCCCTAGCCTGAAGGCTAGGGGAGCCCTAGCCTTAGCCTAGGGGAGCCTGAAGGCTAGGGGAGCCCTAGCCTTAGCCTAGGGGAGCCTGAAGGCTAGGGGAGCCCTAGCCTTAGCCTAGGGGAGCCTGAAGGCTAGGGGAGCCCTAGCCTTAGCCTAGGGGAGCCTGAAGGCTAGGGGTGCCCTAGCCTGAAGGCTAGGGGAGCCCTAGCCTTAGACTAGGGGAGCCTGAAGGCTAGGGGTGCCCTAGCCTGAAGGCTAGGGGAGCCCTAGCCTTAGCCTAGGGGAGCCTGAAGGCTAGGGGTGCCCTAGCCTGAAGGCTAGGGGAGCCCTAGCCTTAGCCTAGGGGAGCCTGAAGGCTAGGGGTGCCCTAGCCTGAAGGCTAGGGGAGCCCTAGCCTTAGCCTAGGGGAGCCTGAAGGCTAGGGGTGCCCTAGCCTGAAGGCTAGGGGAGCCCTAGCCTTAGCCTAGGGGAGCCTGAAGGCTAGGGGTGCCCTAGCCTGAAGGCTAGGGGAGCCCTAGCCTTAGCCTAGGGGAGCCTGAAGGCTAGGGGTGCCCTAGCCTGAAGGCTAGGGGAGCCCTAGCCTTAGCCTAGGGGAGCCTGAAGGCTAGGGGTGCCCTAGCCTGAAGGCTAGGGGAGCCCTAGCCTTAGCCTAGGGGAGCCTGAAGGCTAGGGGTGCCCTAGCCTGAAGGCTAGGGGAGCCCTAGCCTTAGCCTAGGGGAGCCTGAAGGCTAGGGGTGCCCTAGCCTGAAGGCTAGGGGAGCCCTAGCCTTAGCCTAGGGGAGCCTGAAGGCTAGGGGTGCCCTAGCCTGAAGGCTAGGGGAGCCCTAGCCTTAGCCTAGGGGAGCCTGAAGCCTAGGGGTGCCCTAGCCTGAAGGCTAGGGGAGCCCTAGCCTTAGCCTAGGGGAGCCCTAGCCTGAAGCCTAGGGGTGCCCTAGCCTGAAGGCTAGGGGAGCCCTAGCCTTAGCCTAGGGGAGCCTGAAGCCTAGGGGAGCCCTAGCCTTAGCCTAGGGGAGCCTGAAGGCTAGGGGAGACCTAGCCTTAGCCTAGGGGAGCCTGAAGGCTAGGGGAGCCCTAGCCTTAGCCTAGGGGAGCCTGAAGGCTAGGGGTGCCCTAGCCTGAAGGCTAGGGGTGCCCTAGCCTGAAGGCTAGGGGAGCCCTAGCCTTAGCCTAGGGGAGCCTGAAGGCTAGGGGAGCCCTAGCCTTAGCCTAGGGGAGCCTGAAGGCTAGGGGAGCCCTAGCCTTAGCCTAGGGGAGCCTGAAGGCTAGGGGAGCCCTAGCCTTAGCCTAGGGGAGCCTGAAGGCTAGGGGTGCCCTAGCCTGAAGGCTAGGGGAGCCCTAGCCTTAGCCTAGGGGAGCCTGAAGGCTAGGGGTGCCCTAGCCTGAAGGCTAGGGGAGCCCTAGCCTTAGCCTAGGGGAGCCTGAAGGCTAGGGGTGCCCTAGCCTGAAGGCTAGGGGAGCCCTAGCCTTAGCCTAGGGGAGCCTGAAGGCTAGGGGTGCCCTAGCCTGAAGGCTAGGGGAGCCCTAGCCTTAGCCTAGGGGAGCCTGAAGGCTAGGGGTGCCCTAGCCTGAAGGCTAGGGGAGCAATAGCCTTAGCCTAGGGGAGCCTGAAGGCTAGGGGTGCCCTAGCCTGAAGGCTAGGGGAGCCCTAGCCTTAGCCTAGGGGAGCCTGAAGCCTAGGGGTGCCCTAGCCTGAAGGCTAGGGGAGCCCTAGCCTTAGCCTAGGGGAGCCTGAAGCCTAGGGGTGCCCTAGCCTGAAGGCTAGGGGAGCCCTAGCCTTAGCCTAGGGGAGCCTGAAGCCTAGGGGTGCCCGAGCCTGAAGGCTAGGGGAGCCCTAGCCTTAGCCTAGGGGAGCCTGAAGCCTAGGGGTGCCCTAGCCTGAAGGCTAGGGGAGCCGTAGCCTTAGCCTAGGGGAGCCTGAAGCCTAGGGGTGCCCTAGCCTGAAGGCTAGGGGAGCCCTAGCCTTAGCCTAGGGGAGCCTGAAGCCTAGGGGTGCCCTAGCCTGAAGGCTAGGGGAGCCCTAGCCTTAGCCTAGGGGAGCCTGAAGCCTAGGGGTGCCCTAGCCTGAAGGCTAGGGGAGCCCTAGCCTTAGCCTAGGGGAGCCCTAGCCTGAAGCCTAGGGTTGCCCTAGCCTGAAGGCTAGGGGAGCCCTAGCCTTAGCCTAGGGGAGCCTGAAGCCTAGGGGTGCCCTAGCCTGAAGGCTAGGGGAGCCCTAGCCTTAGCCTAGGGGAGCCCTAGCCTGAAGCCTAGGGGTGCCCTAGCCTGAAGGCTAGGGGAGCCCTAGCCTTAGCCTAGGGGAGCCTGAAGCCTAGGGGTGCCCTAGCCTGAAGGCTAGGGGAGCCCTAGCCTTAGCCTAGGGGAGCCCTAGCCTGAAGACTAGGGGTGACCTAGCCTGAAGGCTAGGGGTGCCCTAGCCTTAGCCTAGGGGAGCCTGAAGCCTAGGGGTGCCCTAGCCTGAAGGCTAGGGGAGCCCTAGCCTTAGCCTAGGGGAGCCCTAGCCTGAAGCCTAGGGGTGCCCTAGCCTGAAGGCTAGGGGAGCCCTAGCCTTAGCCTAGGGGAGCCTGAAGCCTAGGGGTGCCCTAGCCTGAAGGCTAGGGGAGCCCTAGCCTTAGCCTAGGGGAGCCCTAGCCTGAAGCCTAGGGGTGCCCTAGCCTGAAGGCTAGGGGAGCCCTGCCTTAGCCTAGGGGAGCCTGAAGCCTAGGGGTGCCCTAGCCTGAAGGCTAGGGGAGCCCTAGCCTTAGCCTAGGGGAGCCCTAGCCTGAAGCCTAGGGGTGCCCTAGCCTGAAGGCTAGGGGAGCCCTAGCCTTAGCCTAGGGGAGCCAGAAGCCTAGGGGTGCCCTAGCCTGAAGGCTATGGGAGCCCTAGCCTTAGCCTAGGGGAGCCCTAGCCTGAAGCCTAGGGGTGCCCTAGCCTGAAGGCTAGGGGAGCCCTAGCCTTAGCCTAGGGGAGCCTGAAGCCTAGGGGTGCCCTAGCCTGAAGGCTAGGGGAGCCCTAGCCTTAGCCTAGGGGAGCCCTAGCCTGAAGCCTAGGGGTGCCCTAGCCTGAAGGCTAGGGGAGCCCTAGCCTTAGCCTAGGGGAGCCTGAAGCCTAGGGGTGCCCTAGCCTGAAGGCTAGGGGAGCCCTAGCATTAGCCTAGGGGAGCCCTAGCCTGAAGCCTAGGGGTGCCCTAGCCTGAAGGCTAGGGGAGCCCTAGCCTTAGCCTAGGCGAGCCTGAAGGCTAGGGGAGCCCTAGCCTTAGCCTAGGGGAGCCCTAGCCTGAAGCCTAGGGGTGCCCTAGCCTGAAGGCTAGGGGAGCCCTAGCCTTAGCCTAGGGGAGCCTGAAGCCTAGGGGTGCCCTAGCCTGAAGGCTAGGGGAGCCCTAGCCTTAGCCTAGGGGAGCCCTAGCCTGAAGCCTAGGGGTGCCCTAGCCTGAAGGCTAGGGGAGCCCTAGCCTTAGCCTAGGGGAGGCTGAAGCCTAGGGGTGCCCTAGCCTGAAGGCTAGGGGAGCCCTAGCCTTGGCCTAGGGGAGCCCTAGCCTGAAGCCTAGGGGTGCCCTAGCCTGAAGGCTAGGGGAGCCCTAGCCTTAGCCTAGGGGAGCCTGAAGCCTAGGGGTGCCCTAGCCTGAAGGCTAGGGGAGCCCTAGCCTTAGCCTAGGGGAGCCCTAGCCTGAAGCCTAGGGGTGCCCTAGCCTGAAGGCTAGGGGAGCCCTAGCCTTAGCCTAGGGGAGCCTGAAGCCTAGGGGTGCCCTAGCCTGAAGGCTAGGGGAGCCCTAGCCTTAGCCTAGGGGAGCCCTAGCCTGAAGCCTAGGGGTGCCCTAGCCTGAAGGCTAGGGGAGCCCTAGCCTTAGCCTAGGGGAGCCTGAAGCCTAGGGGTGCCCTAGCCTGAAGGCTAGGGGAGCCCTAGCCTTAGCCTAGGGGAGCCCTAGCCTGAAGCCTAGGGGTGCCCTAGCCTGAAGGCTAGGGGAGCCCTAGCCTTAGCCTAGGGGAGCCTGAAGCCTAGGGGTGCCCTAGCCTGAAGGCTAGGGGAGCCCTAGCCTTAGCCTAGGGGAGCCCTAGCCTGAAGCCTAGGGGTGCCCTAGCCTGAAGGCTAGGGGAGCCCTAGCCTTAGCCTAGGGGAGCCTGAAGCCTAGGGGTGCCCTAGCCTGAAGGCTAGGGGAGCCCTAGCCTTAGCCTAGGGGAGCCCTAGCCTGAAGCCTAGGGGTGCCCTAGCCTGAAGGCTAGGGGAGCCCTAGCCTTAGCCTAGGGGAGCCTGAAGCCTAGGGGTGCCCTAGCCTGAAGGCTAGGGGAGCCCTAGCCTTAGCCTAGGGGAGCCCTAGCCTGAAGCCTAGGGGTGCCCTAGCCTGAAGGCTAGGGGAGCCCTAGCCTTAGCCTAGGGGAGCCTGAAGCCTAGGGGTGCCCTAGCCTGAAGGCTAGGGGAGCCCTAGCCTTAGCCTAGGGGAGCCCTAGCCTGAAGCCTAGGGGTGCCCTAGCCTGAAGGCTAGGGGAGCCCTAGCCTTAGCCTAGGGGAGCCTGAAGCCTAGGGGTGCCCTAGCCTGAAGGCTAGGGGAGCCCTAGCCTTAGCCTAGGGGAGCCCTAGCCTGAAGCCTAGGGGTGCCCTAGCCTGAAGGCTAGGGGAGCCCTAGCCTTAGCCTAGGGGAGCCTGAAGCCTAGGGGTGCCCTAGCCTGAAGGCTAGGGGAGCCCTAGCCTTAGCCTAGGGGAGCCCTAGCCTGAAGCCTAGGGGTGCACTAGCCTGAAGGCTAGGGGAGCCCTAGCCTTAGCCTAGGGGAGCCTGAAGCCTAGGGGTGCCCTAGCCTGAAGGCTAGGGGAGCCCTAGCCTTAGCCTAGGGGAGCCCTAGCCTGAAGCCTAGGGGTGCCCTAGCCTGAAGGCTAGGGGAGCCCTAGCCTTAGCCTAGGGGAACCTGAAGCCTAGGGGTGCCCTAGCCTGAAGGCTAGGGGAGCCCTAGCCTTAGACTAGGGGAGCCCTAGCCTGAAGCCTAGGGGTGCCCTAGCCTGAAGGCTAGGGGAGCCCTAGCCTTAGCCTAGGGGAGCCTGAAGCCTAGGGGTGCCCTAGCCTGAAGGCTAGGGGAGCCCTAGCCTTAGCCTAGGGGAGCCCTAGCCTGAAGCCTAGGGGTGCCCTAGCCTGAAGGCTAGGGGAGCCCTAGCCTTAGCCTAGGGGAGCCTGAAGCCTAGGGGTGCCCTAGCCTGAAGGCTAGGGTTGCCCTAGCCTGAAGGCTAGGGGAGCCCTAACCTTAGCCTAGGGGAGCCCTAGCCTGAAGCCTAGGGGTGCCCTAGCCGGAAGGCTAGGGGAGCCCTAGCCTTAGCCTAGGGGAGCCTGAAGCCTAGGGGTGCCCTAGCCTGAAGGCTAGGGGAGCCCTAGCCTTAGCCTAGGGGAGCCCTAGCCTGAAGCCTAGGGGTGCCCTAGCCTGAAGGCTAGGGGAGCCCTAGCCTTAGCCTAGGGGAGCCTGAAGCCTAGGGGTGCCCTAGCCTGAAGGCTAGGGGAGCCCTAGCCTTAGCCTAGGGGAGCCCTAGCCTGAAGCCTAGGGGTGCCCTAGCCTGAAGGCTAGGGGAGCCCTAGCCTTAGCCTAGGGGAGCCTGAAGCCTAGGGGTGCCCTAGCCTGAAGGCTAGGGGAGCCCTAGCCTTAGCCTAGGGGAGCCCTAGCCTGAAGCCTAGGGGTGCCCTTGCCTGAAGCCTAGGGGAGCCCTAGCCTTAGCCTAGGGGAGCCTGAAGCCTAGGGGTGCCCTAGCCTGAAGGCTAGGGGAGCCCTAGCCTTAGCCTAGGGGATCCCTAGCCTGAAGCCTAGGGGTGCCGTAGCCTGAAGGCTAGGGTAGCCCTAGCCTGAAGGCTAGGGGAGCCCTAGCCTTAGCCTAGGGGAGCCTGAAGCCTAGGGGTGCCCTAGCCTGAAGGCTAGGGGAGCCCTAGCCTTAGCCTAGGGGAGCCCTAGCCTGAAGCCAGGGGTGCCCTAGCCTGAAGGCTAGGGGAGCCCTAGCCTTAGCCTAGGGGAGCCTGAAGCCTAGGGGTGCCCTAGCCTGAAGGCTAGGGGAGCCCTAGCCTTAGCCTAGGGGAGCCCTAGCCTGAAGCCTAGGGGTGCCCTAGCCTGAAGGCTAGGGGAGCCCTAGCCTTAGCCTAGGGGAGCCCTAGCCTGAACCTAGGGGTGCCCTAGCCTGAAGGCTAGGGGAGCCCTAGCCTTAGCCTAGGGGAGCCTGAAGCCTAGGGGTGCCCTAGCCTGAAGGCTAGGGGAGCCCTAGCCTTAGCCTAGGGGAGCCTGAAGCCTAGGGGTGCCCTAGCCTGAAGGCTAGGGGAGCCCTAGCCTTAGCCTAGGGGAGCCCTAGCCTGAAGCCTAGGGGTGCCCTAGCCGGAAGGCTAGGGGAGCCCTAGCCTTAGCCTAGGGGAGCCTGAAGCCTAGGGGTGCCCTAGCCTGAAGGCTAGGGGAGCCCTAGCCTTAGCCTAGGGGAGCCCTAGCCTGAAGCCTAGGGGTGCCCTAGCCTGAAGGCTAGGGGAGCCCTAGCCTTAGCCTAGGGGAGCCTGAAGCCTAGGGGTGCCCTAGCCTGAAGGCTAGGGGAGCCCTAGCCTTAGCCTAGGGGAGCCCTAGCCTGAAGCCTAGGGGTGCCCTAGCCTGAAGGCTAGGGGAGCCCTAGCCTTAGCCTAGGGGAGCCTGAAGCCTAGGGGTGCCCTAGCCTGAAGGCTAGGGGAGCCCTAGCCTTAGCCTAGGGGAGCCCTAGCCTGAAGCCAGGGGTGCCCTAGCCTGAAGGCTAGGGGAGCCCTAGCCTTAGCCTAGGGGAGCCTGAAGCCTAGGGGTGCCCTAGCTTGAAGGCTAGGGGAGCCCTAGCCTTAGCCTAGGGGAGCCCTAGCCTGAAGCCTAGGGGTGCCCTAGCCTGAAGGCTAGGGGAGCCCTAGCCTTAGCTTAGGGGAGCCTGAAGCCTAGGGGTGCCCTAGCCTGAAGGCTAGGTTAGCCCTAGCCTTAGCCTAGGGGAGCCCTAGCCTGAAGCCTAGGGGTGCCCTAGCCTGAAGGCTAGGGGAGCCCTAGCCTTAGCCTAGGGGAGCCTGAAGCCTAGGGGTGCCCTAGCCTGAAGGCTAGGGGAGCCCTAGCCTTAGCCTAGGGGAGCCCTAGCCTGAAGCCTAGGGGTGCCCTAGCCTGAAGGCTAGGGGAGCCCTAGCCTTAGCCTAGGGGAGCCTGAAGCCTAGGGGTGCCCTAGCCTGAAGGCTAGGGGAGCCCTAGCCTTAGCCTAGGGGAGCCCTAGCCTGAAGCCTAGGGGTGCCCTAGCCTGAAGGCTAGGGGAGCCCTAGCCTTAGCCTAGGGGAGCCTGAAGCCTAGGGGTGCCCTAGCCTGAAGGCTAGGGGAGCCCTAGCCTTAGCCTAGGGGAGCCCTAGCCTGAAGCCAGGGGTGCCCTAGCCTGAAGGCTAGGGGAGCCCTAGCCTTAGCCTAGGGGAGCCTGAAGCCTAGGGGTGCCCTAGCCTGAAGGCTAGGGGAGCCCTAGCCTTAGCCTAGGGGAGCCCTAGCCTGAAGCCTAGATGTGCCCTAGCCTGAAGGCTAGGGGAGCACTAGCCTTAGCTTAGGGGAGCCTGAAGCCTAGGGGTGCCCTAGCCTGAAGGCTAGGTTAGCCCTAGCCTTAGCCTAGGGGAGCCCTAGCCTGAAGCCTAGGGGTGCCCTAGCCTGAAGGCTAGGGGAGCCCTAGCCTTAGCCTAGGGGAGCCTGAAGCCTAGGGGTGCCCTAGCCTGAAGGCTAGGGGAGCCCTAGCCTTAGCCTAGGGGAGCCCTAGCCTGAAGCCTAGGGGTGCCCTAGCCTGAAGGCTAGGGGAGCCCTAGCCTTAGCCTAGGGGAGCCTGAAGCCTAGGGGTGCCCTAGCCTGAAGGCTAGGGGAGCCCTAGCCTTAGCCTAGGGGAGCCCTAGCCTGAAGCCTAGGGGTGCCCTAGCCTGAAGGCTAGGGGAGCCCTAGCCTTAGCCTAGGGGAGCCTGAAGCCTAGGGGTGCCCTAGCCTGAAGGCTAGGGGAGCCCTAGCCTTAGCCTAGGGGAGCCCTAGCCTGAAGCCTAGGGGTGCCCTAGCCTGAAGGCTAGGGGAGCCCTAGCCTTAGCCTAGGGGAGCCTGAAGCCTAGGGGTGCCCTAGCCTGAAGGCTAGGGGAGCCCTAGCCTTAGCCTAGGGGAGCCCTAGCCTGAAGCCTAGGGGTGCCCTAGCCTGAAGGCTAGGGGAGCCCTAGCCTTAGCCTAGGGGAGCCTGAAGCCTAGGGGTGCCCTAGCCTGAAGGCTAGGGGAGCCCTAGCCTTAGCCTAGGGGAGCCCTAGCCTGAAGCCTAGGGGTGCCCTAGCCTGAAGGCTAGGGGAGCCCTAGCCTTAGCCTAGGGGAGCCTGAAGCCTAGGGGTGCCCTAGCCTGAAGGCTAGGGGAGCCCTAGCCTTAGCCTAGAGGAGCCCTAGCCTGAAGCCTAGGGGTGCCCTAGCCTGAAGGCTAGGGGAGCCCTAGCCTTAGCCTAGGGGAGCCTGAAGCCTAGGGGTGCCCTAGCCTGAAGGCTAGGGGAGCCCTAGCCTTAGCCTAGGGGAGCCCTAGCCTGAAGCCTAGGGTTGCCCTAGCCTGAAGGCTAGGGGAGCCCTAGCCTTAGCCTAGGGGAGCCTGAAGCCTAGGGGTGCCCTAGCCTGAAGGCTAGGGGAGCCCTAGCCTTAGCCTAGGGGAGCCCTAGCCTGAAGCCTAGGGGTGCCCTAGCCTGAAGGCTAGGGGAGCCCTAGCCTTAGCCTAGGGGAGCCTGAAGCCTAGGGGTGCCCTAGCCTGAAGGCTAGGGGAGCCCTAGCCTTAGCCTAGGGGAGCCCTAGCCTGAAGCCTAGGGGTGCCCTAGCCTGAAGGCTAGGGGAGCCCTAGCCTTAGCCTAGGGGAGCCTGAAGCCTAGGGGTGCCCTAGCCTGAAGGCTAGGGGAGCCCTAGCCTTAGCCTAGGGGAGCCCTAGCCTGAAGCCTAGGGGTGCCCTAGCCTGAAGGCTAGGGGAGCCCTAGCCTTAGCCTAGGGGAGCCTGAAGCCTAGGGGTGCCCTAGCCTGAAGGCTAGGGGAGCCCTAGCCTTAGCCTAGGGGAGCCCTAGCCTGAAGCCTAGGGGTGCCCTAGCCTGAAGGCTAGGGGAGCCCTAGCCTTAGCCTAGGGGAGCCTGAAGCCTAGGGGTGCCCTAGCCTGAAGGCTAGGGGAGCCCTAGCCTTAGCCTAGGGGAGCCCTAGCCTGAAGCCTAGGGGTGCCCTAGCCTGAAGGCTAGGGGAGCCCTAGCCTTAGCCTAGGGGAGCCTGAAGCCTAGGGGTGCCCTAGCCTGAAGGCTAGGGGAGCCCTAGCCTTAGCCTAGGGGAGCCCTAGCCTGAAGCCTAGGGGTGCCCTAGCCTGAAGGCTAGGGGAGCCCTAGCCTTAGCCTAGGGGAGCCTGAAGCCTAGGGGTGCCCTAGCCTGAAGGCTAGGGGAGCCCTAGCCTTAGCCTAGGGGAGCCCTAGCCTGAAGCCTAGGGGTGCTCTAGCCTGAAGGCTAGGGGAGCCCTAGCCTTAGCCTAGGTGAGCCCTAGCCTGAAGCCTAGGGGTGCCCTAGCCTGAAGGCTAGGGGAGCCCTAGCCTTAGCCTAGGGGAGCCTGAAGCCTAGGGGTGCCCTAGCCTGAAGGCTAGGGGAGCCCTAGCCTTAGCCTAGGGGAGCCCTAGCCTGAAGCCTAGGGGTGCCCTAGCCTGAAGGCTAGGGGAGCCCTAGCCTTAGCCTAGGGGAGCCTGAAGCCTAGGGGTGCCCTAGCCTGAAGGCTAGGGGAGCCCTAACCTTAGCCTAGGGGAGCCCTAGCCTGAAGCCTAGGGGTGCCCTAGCCTGAAGGCTAGGGGAACCCTAGCCTTAGCCTAGGGGAGCCTGAAGCCTAGGGGTGCCCTAGCCTGAAGGCTAGGGGAGCCCTAGCCTTAGCCTAGGGGAGCCCTAGCCTTAGCCTAGGGGAGCCCTAGCCTGAAGGCTAGGGGTGCCCTAGCCTGAAGGCTAGGGGAGCCCTAGCCTTAGCCTAGGGGAGCCTGAAGCCTAGGGGTGCCCTAGCCTGAAGGCTAGGGGAGCCCTAGTCTTAGCCTCGGGGAGCCCTAGCCTGAAGGCTAGGGGTGCCCTAGCCTGAAGGCTAGGGGAGCCCTAGCCTTAGCCTAGGGGAGCCTGAAGCCTAGGGGTGCCCTAGCCTGAAGGCTAGGGGAGCCCTAGCCTTAGCCTAGGGGAGCCCTAGCCTGACGCCTAGGGGTGCCCTAGCCTGAAGGCTAGGGGAGCCCTAGCCTTAGCCTAGGGGAGCCTGAAGCCTAGGGGTGCCCTAGCCTGAAGGCTAGGGGAGCCCTAGCCTTAGCCTAGGGGAGCCCTAGCCTGAAGCCTAGGGGTGCCCTAGCCTGAAGGCTAGGGGAGCCCTAGCCTTAGCCTAGGGGAGCCTGAAGCCTAGGGGTGCCCTAGCCTGAAGGCTAGGGGAGCCCTAGCCTTAGCCTAGGGGAGCCCTAGCCTGAAGCCTAGGGGTGCCCTAGCCTGAAGGCTAGGGGAGCCCTAGCCTTAGCCTAGGGGAGCCTGAAGCCTAGGGGTGCCCTAGCCTGAAGGCTAGGGGAGCCCTAGCCTTAGCCTAGGGGAGCCCTAGCCTGAAGCCTAGGGGTGCCCTAGCCTGAAGGCTAGGGGAGCCCTAGCCTTAGCCTAGGGGAGCCTGAAGCCTAGGGGTGCCCTAGCCTGAAGGCTAGGGGAGCCCTAGCCTTAGCCTAGGGGAGCCCTAGCCTGAAGCCTAGGGGTGCCCTAGCCTGAAGGCTAGGGGAGCCCTAGCCTTAGCCTAGGGGAGCCTGAAGCCTAGGGGTGCCCTAGCCTGAAGGCTAGGGGAGCCCTAGCCTTAGCCTAGGGGAGCCCTAGCCTGAAGCCTAGGGGTGCTCTAGCCTGAAGGCTAGGGGAGCCCTAGCCTTAGCCTAGGTGAGCCCTAGCCTGAAGCCTAGGGGTGCCCTAGCCTGAAGGCTAGGGGAGCCCTAGCCTTAGCCTAGGTGAGCCTGAAGCCTAGGGGTGCCCTAGCCTGAAGGCTAGGGGAGCCCTAGCCTTAGCCTAGGGGAGCCCTAGCCTGAAGCCTAGGGGTGCCCTAGCCTGAAGGCTAGGGGAGCCCTAGCCTTAGCCTAGGGGAGCCTGAAGCCTAGGGGTGCCCTAGCCTGAAGGCTAGGGGAGCCCTAACCTTAGCCTAGGGGAGCCCTAGCCTGAAGCCTAGGGGTGCCCTAGCCTGAAGGCTAGGGGAGCCCTAGCCTTAGCCTAGGGGAGCCTGAAGCCTAGGGGTGCCCTAGCCTGAAGGCTAGGGGAGCCCTAGCCTTAGCCTAGGGGAGCCCTAGCCTTAGCCTAGGGGAGCCCTAGCCTGAAGGCTAGGGGTGCCCTAGCCTGAAGGCTAGGGGAGCCCTAGCCTTAGCCTAGGGGAGCCTGAAGCCTAGGGGTGCCCTAGCCTGAAGGCTAGGGGAGCCCTAGTCTTAGCCTCGGGGAGCCCTAGCCTGAAGGCTAGGGGTGCCCTAGCCTGAAGGCTAGGGGAGCCCTAGCCTTAGCCTAGGGGAGCCTGAAGCCTAGGGGTGCCCTAGCCTGAAGGCTAGGGGAGCCCTAGCCTTAGCCTAGGGGAGCCCTAGCCTGAAGGCTAGGGGTGCCCTAGCCTGAAGGCTAGGGGAGCCCTAGCCTTAGCCTAGGGGAGCCTGAAGCCTAGGGGTGCCCTAGCCTGAAGGCTAGGGGAGCCCTAGCCTTAGCCTAGGGGAGCCCTAGCCTGAAGGCTAGGGGTGCCCTAGCCTGAAGTCTAGGGGAGCCCTAGCCTTAGCCTAGGGGAGCCTGAAGCCTAGGGGTGCCCTAGCCTGAAGGCTAGGGGAGCCCTAGCCTTAGCCTAGGGGAGCCCTAGCCTGAAGGCTAGGGGTGCCCTAGCCTGAAGGCTAGGGGAGCCCTAGCCTTAGCCTAGGGGAGCCTGAAGCCTAGGGGTGCCCTAGCCTGAAGGCTAGGGGAGCCCTAGCCTTAGCCTAGGGGAGCCCTAGCCTGAAGGCTAGGGGTGCCCTAGCCTGAAGGCAAGGGGAGCCCTAGCCTTAGCCTAGGGGAGCCTGAAGCCTAGGGGTGCCCTAGCCTGAAGGCTAGGGGAGCCCTAGCCTTAGCCTAGGGGAGCCCTAGCCTGAAGGCTAGGGGTGCCCTAGCCTGAAGGCTAGGGGAGCCCTAGCCTTAGCCTAGGGGAGCCTGAAGCCTAGGGATGCCCTAGCCTGAAGGCTAGGGGAGCCCTAGCCTTAGCCTAGGGGAGCCCTAGCCTGAAGGCTAGGGGTGCCCTAGCCTGAAGGCTAGGGGTGCCCTAGCCTGAAGGCTAGGGGAGCCCTAGCCTTAGCCTAGGGGAGCCTGAAGCCTAGGGGTGCCCTAGCCTGAAGGCTAGGGGAGCCCTAGCCTTAGCCTAGGGGAGCCCTAGCCTGAAGGCTAGGGGTGCCCTAGCCTGAAGGCTAGGGGAGCCCTAGCCTTAGCCTAGGGGAGCCTGAAGCCTAGGGGTGCCCTAGCCTGAAGGCTAGGGGAACCCTAGCCTTAGCCTAGGGGAGCCCTAGCCTGAAGGCTAGGGGTGCCCTAGCCTGAAGGCTAGGGGAGCCCTAGCCTTAGCCTAGGGGAGCCTGAAGCCTAGGGGTGCCCTAGCCTTAGCCTAGGGGAGCCCTAGCCTGAAGGCTAGGGGTGCCCTAGCCTGAAGGCTAGGGGAGCCCTAGCCTTAGCCTAGGGGAGCCTGAAGCCTAGGGGTGCCCTAGCCTGAAGGCTAGGGGAGCCCTAGCCTTAGCCTAGGGGAGCCCTAGCCTGAAGGCTAGGGGAGCCCTAGCCTTAGCCTAGGGGAGCCTGAAGCCTAGGGGTGCCCTAGCCTGAAGGCTAGGGGAGCCCTAGCCTTAGCCTAGGGGAGCCCTAGCCTGAAGGCTAGGGGTGCCCTAGCCTGTAGGCTAGGGGAGCCCTAGCCTTAGCCTAGGGGAGCCTGAAGCCTAGGGGTGCCCTAGCCTGAAGGCTAGGGGAGCCCTAGCCTTAGCCTAGGGGAGCCCTAGCCTGAAGGCTAGGGGTGCCCTAGCCTGAAGGCTAGGGGAGCCCTAGCCTTAGACTAGGGGAGCCTGAAGCCTATGGGTGCCCTAGCCTGAAGGCTAGGGGAGCCCTAGCCTTAGCCTAGGGGAGCCCTAGCCTGAAGGCTAGGGGAGCCCTAGCCTTAGCCTAGGGGAGCCTGAAGCCTAGGGGTGCCCTAGCCTGAAGGCTAGGGGAGCCCTAGCCTTAGCCTAGGGGAGCCCTAGCCTGAAGGCTAGGGGTGCCCTAGCCTGAAGGCTAGGGGAGCCCTAGCCTTAGCCTAGGGGAGCCTGAAGCCTAGGGGTGCCCTAGCCTGATGGCTAGGGGAGCCCTAGCCTTAGCCTAGGGGAGCCCTAGCCTGAAGGCTAGGGGTGCCCTAGCCTGAAGGCTAGGGGAGCCCTAGCCTTAGCCTAGGGGAGCCTGAAGGCTAGGGGTGCCCTAGCCTGAAGGCTAGGGGAGCCCTAGCCTTAGCCTAGGGGAGCCTGAAGGCTAGGGGTGCCCTAGCCTGAAGGCTAGGGGAGCCCTAGCCTTAGCCTAGGGGAGCCTGAAGGCTAGGGGTGCCCTAGCCTGAAGGCTAGGGGAGCCCTAGCCTTAGCCTAGGGGAGCCTGAAGGCTAGGGGTGCCCTAGCCTGAAGGCTACGGGAGCCCTAGCCTTAGCCTAGGGGAGCCTGAAGGCTAGGGGTGCCCTAGCCTGAAGGCTAGGGGAGCCCTAGCCTTAGCCTAGGGGAGCCTGAAGGCTAGGGGAGCCATAGCCTTAGCCTAGGGGAGCCTGAAGGCTAGGGGAGCCCTAGCCTTAGCCTAGGGGAGCCTGAAGGCAAGGGGAGCCCTAGCCTTAGCCTAGGGGAGCCTGAAGGCTAGGGGTGCCCTAGCCTGAAGGCTAGGGGAGCCCTAGCCTTAGCCTAGGGGAGCCTGAAGGCTAGGGGTGCCCTAGCCTGAAGGCTAGGGGAGCCCTAGCCTTAGCCTAGGGGAGCCTGAAGGCTAGGGGAGCCCTAGCCTTAGCCTAGGGGAGCCTGAAGGCTAGGGGTGCCCTAGCCTGAAGGCTAGGGGAGCCCTAGCCTTAGCCTAGGGGAGCCTGAAGGCTAGGGGTGCCCTAGCCTGAAGGCTAGGGGAGCCCTAGCCTTAGCCTAGGGGAGCCTGAAGGCTAGGGGTGCCCTAGCCTGAAGGCTAGGGGAGCCCTAGCCTTAGCCTAGGGGAGCCTGAAGGCTAGGGGTGCCCTAGCCTGAAGGCTAGGGGAGCCCTAGCCTTAGCCTAGGGGAGCCTGAAGGCTAGGGGTGCCCTAGCCTGAAGGCTAGGGGAGCCCTAGCCTTAGCCTAGGGGAGCCTGAAGGCTAGGGGTGCCCTAGCCTGAAGGCTAGGGGAGCCCTAGCCTTAGCCTAGGGGAGCCTGAAGGCTAGGGGTGCCCTAGCCTGAAGGCTAGGGGAGCCCTAGCCTTACCCTAGGGGAGCCTGAAGGCTAGGGGTGCCCTAGCCTGAAGGCTAGGGGAGCCCTAGCCTTAGCCTAGGGGAGCCTGAAGGCTAGGGGTGCCCTAGCCTGAAGGCTAGGGGAGCCCTAGCCTTAGCCTAGGGGAGCCTGAAGGCTAGGGGTGCCCTAGCCTGAAGGCTAGGGGAGCCCTAGCCTTAGCCTAGGGGAGCCTGAAGGCTAGGGGTGCCCTAGCCTGAAGGCTAGGGGAGCCCTAGCCTTAGCCTAGGGGAGCCTGAAGGCTAGGGGTGCCCTAGCCTGAAGGCTAGGGGAGCCCTAGCCTTAGCCTAGGGGAGCCTGAAGCCTAGGGGTGCCCTAGCCTGAAGGCTAGGGGAGCCCTAGCCTTAGCCTAGGGGAGCCTGAAGCCTAGGGGTGCCCTAGCCTGAAGGCTAGGGGAGCCCTAGCCTTAGCCTAGGGGAGCCTGAAGCCTAGGGGTGCCCTAGCCTGAAGGCTAGGGGAGCCCTAGCCTTAGCCTAGGGGAGCCTGAAGCCTAGGGGTGCCCTAGCCTGAAGGCTAGGGGAGCCCTAGCCTTAGCCTAGGGGAGCCTGAAGCCTAGGGGTGCCCTAGCCTGAAGGCTAGGGGAGCCCTAGCCTTAGCCTAGGGGAGCCTGAAGCCTAGGGGTGCCCTAGCCTGAAGGCTAGGGGAGCCCTAGCCTTAGCCTAGGGGAGCCTGAAGCCTAGGGGTGCCCTAGCCTGAAGGCTAGGGGTGCCCTAGCCTGAAGGCTAGGGGAGCCCTAGCCTTAGCCTAGGGGAGCCTGAAGCCTAGGGGTGCCCTAGCCTGAAGGCTAGGGGAGCCCTAGCCTTAGGCTAGGGGAGCCTGAAGCCTAGGGGTGCCCTAGCCTGAAGGCTAGGGGAGCCCTAGCCTTAGGCTAGGGGAGCCCTAGCCTGAAGCCTAGGGGTGCCCTAGCCTGAAGGCTAGGGGAGCCCTAGCCTTAGCCTAGGGGAGCCTGAAGCCTAGGGGTGCCCTAGCCTGAAGGCTAGGGGAGCCCTAGCCTTAGCCTAGGGGAGCCCTAGCCTGAAGCCTAGGGGTGCCCTAGCCTGAAGGCTAGGGGAGCCCTAGCCTTAGCCTAGGGGAGCCTGAAGCCTAGGGGTGCCCTAGCCTGAAGGCTAGGGGAGCCTTAGCCTTAGCCTAGGGGAGCCCTAGCCTGAAGCCTAGGGGTGCGCTAGCCTGAAGGCTAGGGGAGCCCTAGCCTTAGCCTAGGGGAGCCCTAGCCTGAAGCCTAGGGGTGCCCTAGCCTGAAGGCTAGGGGAGCCCTAGCCTTAGCCTAGGGGTGCCTGAAGCCTAGGGGTGCCCTAGCCTGAAGGCTAGGGGAGCCCTAGCCTTAGCCTAGGGGAGCCTGAAGCCTAGGGGTGCCCTAGCCTGAAGGCTAGGGGAGCCCTAGCCTTAGCCTAGGGGAGCCCTAGCCTGAAGCCTAGGGGTGCCCTAGCCTGAAGGCTAGGGGAGCCCTAGCCTTAGCCTAGGGGAGCCTGAAGCCTAGGGGTGCCCTAGCCTGAAGGCTAGGGGAGCCCTAGCCTTAGCCTAGGGGAGCCCTAGCCTGAAGCCTAGGGGTGCCCTAGCCTGAAGGCTAGGGGAGCCCTAGCCTTAGCCTAGGGGAGCCTGAAGCCTAGGGGTGCCCTAGCCTGAAGGCTAGGGGAGCCCTAGCCTTAGCCTAGGGGAGCCCTAGCCTGAAGCCTAGGGGTGCCCTAGCCTGAAGGCTAGGGGAGCCCTAGCCTTAGCCTAGGGGAGCCTGAAGCCTAGGGGTGCCCTAGCCTGAAGGCTAGGGGAGCCCTAGCCTTAGGCTAGGGGAGCCCTAGCCTGAAGCCTAGGGGTGCCCTAGCCTGAAGGCTAGGGGAGCCCTAGCCTTAGCCTAGGGGAGCCTGAAGCCTAGGGGTGCCCTAGCCTGAAGGCTAGGGGAGCCCTAGCCTTAGCCTAGGGGAGCCCTAGCCTGAAGCCTAGGGGTGCCCTAGCCTGAAGGCTAGGGGAGCCCTAGCCTTAGCCTAGGGGAGCCTGAAGCCTAGGGGTGCCCTAGCCTGAAGGCTAGGGGAGCCCTAGCCTTAGCCTAGGGGAGCCCTAGCCTGAAGCCTAGGGGTGCCCTAGCCTGAAGGCTAGGGGAGCCCTAGCCTTAGCCTAGGGGAGCCTGAAGCCTAGGGGTGCCCTAGCCTGAAGGCTAGGGGAGCCCTAGCCTTAGCCTAGGGGAGCCCTAGCCTGAAGCCTAGGGGTGCCCTAGCCTGAAGGCTAGGGGAGCCCTAGCCTTAGCCTAGGGGAGCCTGAAGCCTAGGGGTGCCCTAGCCTGAAGGCTAGGGGAGCCCTAGCCTTAGCCTAGGGGAGTCCTAGCCTGAAGCCTAGGGGTGCCCTAGCCTGAAGGCTAGGGGAGCCCTAGCCTTAGCCTAGGGAAGCCTGAAGCCTAGGGGTGCCCTAGCCTGAAGGCTAGGGGAGTCCTAGCCTTAGCCTAGGGGAGCCCTAGCCTGAAGCCTAGGGGTGCCCTAGCCTGAAGGCTAGGGGAGCCCTAGCCTTAGCCTAGGGGAGCCCTAGCCTGAAGCCTAGGGGTGCCCTAGCCTGAAGGCTAGGGGAGCCCTAGCCTTAGCCTAGGGGAGCCTGAAGCCTAGGGGTGCCCTAGCCTGAAGGCTAGGGGAGCCCTAGCCTTAGCCTAGGGGAGCCCTAGCCTGAAGCCTAGGGGTGCCCTAGCCTGAAGGCTAGGGGAGCCCTAGCCTTAGCCTAGGGGAGCCTGAAGCCTAGGGGTGCCCTAGCCTGAAGGCTAGGGGAGCCCTAACCTTAGCCTAGGGGAGCCCTAGCCTGAAGCCTAGGGGTGCCCTAGCCTGAAGGCTAGGGGAGCCCTAGCCTTAGCCTAGGGGAGCCTGAAGCCTAGGGGTGCCCTAGCCTGAAGGCTAGGGGAGCCCTAGCCTTAGCCTAGGGGAGCCCTAGCCTGAAGGCTAGGGGTGCCCTAGCCTGAAGGCTAGGGGAGCCCTAGCCTTAGCCTAGGGGAGCCCTAGCCTGAAGGCTAGGTGTGCCCTAGCCTGAAGGCTAGGGGAGCCCTAGCCTTAGCCTAGGGGAGCCTGAAGCCTAGGGGTGCCCTAGCCTGAAGGCTAGGGGAGCCCTAGCCTTAGCCTAGGGGAGCCCTAGCCTGAAGGCTAGGGGTGCCCTAGCCTGAAGGCTAGGGGAGCCCTAGCCTTAGCCTAGGGGAGCCTGAAGCCTAGGGGTGCCCTAGCCTGAAGGCTAGGGGATCCCTAGCCTTAGCCTAGGGGAGCCCTAGCCTGAAGGCTAGGGGTGCCCTAGCCTGAAGGCTAGGGGAGCCCTAGCCTTAGCCTAGGGGAGCCTGAAGCCTAGGGGTGCCCTAGCCTGAAGGCTAGGTGAGCCCTAGCCTTAGCCTAGGGGAGCCCTAGCCTGAAGGCTAGGGGTGCCCTAGCCTGAAGGCTTGGGGAGCCCTAGCCTTAGCCTAGGGGAGCCTGAAGCCTAGGGGTGCCCTAGCCTGAAGGCTAGGGGAACCCTAGCCTTAGCCTAGGGGAGCCCTAGCCTGAAGGCTAGGGGTGCCCTAGACTGAAGGCTAGGGGTGCCCTAGCCTGAAGGCTAGGGGAGCCCTAGCCTTAGCCTAGGGGAGACTGAAGCCTAGGGGTGCCCTAGCCTGAAGGCTAGGGGAGCCCTAGCCTTAGCCTAGGGGAGCCCTAGCCTGAAGGCTAGGGGTGCCCTAGCCTGAAAGCTAGGGGAGCCCTAGCCTTAGCCTAGGGGAGCCTGAAGCCTAGGGGTGCCCTAGCCTGAAGGCTAGGGGAGCCCTAGCCTTAGCCTAGGGGAGCCCTAGCCTGAAGGCTAGGGGTGCCCTAGCCTGAAGGCTAGGGGAGCCCTAGCCTTAGCCTAGGGGAGCCTGAAGCCTAGGGGTGCCCTAGCCTGAAGGCTAGGGGAGCCCTAGCCTTAGCCTAGGGGAGCCCTAGCCTGAAGGCTAGGGGTGCCCTAGCCTGAAGGCTAGGGGAGCCCTAGCCTTAGCCTAGGGGAGCCTGAAGCCTAGGGGTGCCCTAGCCTGAAGGCTAGGGGAGCCCTAGCCTTAGCCTAGGGGAGCCCTAGCCTGAAGGCTAGGGGTGCCCTAGCCTGAAGGCTAGGGGAGCCCTAGCCTTAGCCTAGGGGAGCCTGAAGCCTAGGGGTGCCCTAGCCTGAAGGCTAGGGGAGCCCTAGCCTTAGCCTAGGGGAGCCCTAGCCTGAAGGCTAGGGTTGCCCTAGCCTGAAGGCTAGGGGAGCCCTAGCCTTAGCCTAGGGGAGCCTGAAGCCTAGGGGTGCCCTAGCCTTAGCCTAGGGGTGCCCTAGCCTGAAGGCTAGGGGAGCCCTAGCCTTAGCCTAGGGGAGCCTGAAGCCTAGGGGTGCCCTAGCCTGAAGGCTAGGGGAGCCCTAGCCTTAGCCTAGGGGAGCCCTAGCCTGAAGGCTAGGGGAGCCCTAGCCTTAGCCTAGGGGAGCCTGAAGCCTAGGGGTGCCCTAGCCTGAAGGCTAGGGGAGCCCTAGCCTTAGCCTAGGGGAGCCCTAGCCTGAAGGCTAGGGGTGCCCTAGCCTGAAGGCTAGGGGAGCCCTAGCCTTAGCCTAGGGGAGCCTGAAGGCTAGGGGTGCCCTAGCCTGAAGGCTAGGGGAACCCTAGCCTTAGCCTAGGGGAGCCTGAAGCCTAGGGGTGCCCTAGCCTGAAGGCTAGGGGAGCCCTAGCCTTAGCCTAGGGGAGCCTGAAGCCTAGGGGTGCCCTAGCCTGAAGGCTAGGGGAGCCCTAGCCTTAGCCTAGGGGTGCCTGAAGCCTAGGGGTGCCCTAGCCTGAAGGCTAGGGGAGCCCTAGCCTTAGCCTAGGGGAGCCTGAAGCCTAGGGGTGCCCTAGCCTGAAGGCTAGGGGAGCCCTAGCCTTAGCCTAGGGGAGCCTGAAGCCTAGGGGTGCCCTAGCCTGAAGGCTAGGGGAGCCCTAGCCTTAGCCTAGGGGAGCCTGAAGCCTAGGGGTGCCCTAGCCTGAAGGCTAGGGGAGCCCTAGCCTTAGCCTAGGGGAGCCTGAAGCCTAGGGGTGCCCTAGCCTGAAGGCTAGGGGAGCCCTAGCCTTAGCCTAGGGGAGCCTGAAGCCTAGGGGTGCCCTAGCCTGAAGGCTAGGGGAGCCCTAGCCTTAGCCTAGGGGAGCCTGAAGCCTAGGGGTGCCCTAGCCTGAAGGCTAGGGGAGCCCTAGCCTTAGGCTAGGGGAGCCCTAGCCTGAAGCCTAGGGGTGCCCTAGCCTGAAGGCTAGGGGAGCCCTAGCCTTAGCCTAGGGGAGCCTGAAGCCTAGGGGTGCCCTAGCCTGAAGGCTAGGGGAGCCCTAGCCTTAGCCTAGGGGAGCCTGAAGCCTAGGGGTGCCCTAGCCTGAAGGCTAGGGGAGCCCTAGCCTTAGCCTAGGGGAGCCCTAGCCTGAAGCCTAGGGGTGCCCTAGCCTGAAGGCTAGGGGAGCCCTAGCCTTAGCCTAGGGGAGCCTGAAGCCTAGGGGTGCCCTAGCCTGAAGGCTAGGGGAGCCCTAGCCTTAGCCTAGGGGAGCCCTAGCCTGAAGCCTAGGGGTGCGCTAGCCTGAAGGCTAGGGGAGCCCTAGCCTTAGCCTAGGGGAGCCCTAGCCTGAAGCCTAGGGGTGCCCTAGCCTGAAGGCTAGGGGAGCCCTAGCCTTAGCCTAGGGGTGCCTGAAGCCTAGGGGTGCCCTAGCCTGAAGGCTAGGGGAGCCTTAGCCTTAGCCTAGGGGAGCCTGAAGCCTAGGGGTGCCCTAGCCTGAAGGCTAGGGGAGCCCTAGCCTTAGCCTAGGGGAGCCCTAGCCTGAAGCCTAGGGGTGCCCTAGCCTGAAGGCTAGGGGAGCCCTAGCCTTAGCCTAGGGGAGCCTGAAGCCTAGGGGTGCCCTAGCCTGAAGGCTAGGGGAGCCCTAGCCTTAGCCTAGGGGAGCCCTAGCCTGAAGCCTAGGGGTGCCCTAGCCTGAAGGCTAGGGGAGCCCTAGCCTTAGCCTAGGGGAGCCTGAAGCCTAGGGGTGCCCTAGCCTGAAGGCTAGGGGAGCCCTAGCCTTAGCCTAGGGGAGCCCTAGCCTGAAGCCTAGGGGTGCCCTAGCCTGAAGGCTAGGGGAGCCCTAGCCTTAGCCTAGGGGAGCCTGAAGCCTAGGGGTGCCCTAGCCTGAAGGCTAGGGGAGCCCTAGCCTTAGGCTAGGGGAGCCCTAGCCTGAAGCCTAGGGGTGCCCTAGCCTGAAGGCTAGGGGAGCCCTAGCCTTAGCCTAGGGGAGCCTGAAGCCTAGGGGTGCCCTAGCCTGAAGGCTAGGGGAGCCCTAGCCTTAGCCTAGGGGAGCCCTAGCCTGAAGCCTAGGGGTGCCCTAGCCTGAAGGCTAGGGGAGCCCTAGCCTTAGCCTAGGGGAGCCTGAAGCCTAGGGGTGCCCTAGCCTGAAGGCTAGGGGAGCCCTAGCCTTAGCCTAGGGGAGCCCTAGCCTGAAGCCTAGGGGTGCCCTAGCCTGAAGGCTAGGGGAGCCCTAGCCTTAGCCTAGGGGAGCCTGAAGCCTAGGGGTGCCCTAGCCTGAAGGCTAGGGGAGCCCTAGCCTTAGCCTAGGGGAGCCCTAGCCTGAAGCCTAGGGGTGCCCTAGCCTGAAGGCTAGGGGAGCCCTAGCCTTAGCCTAGGGGAGCCTGAAGCCTAGGGGTGCCCTAGCCTGAAGGCTAGGGGAGCCCTAGCCTTAGCCTAGGGGAGCCTGAAGCCTAGGGGTGCCCTAGCCTGAAGGCTAGGGGAGCCCTAGCCTTAGCCTAGGGGAGCCCTAGCCTGAAGCCTAGGGGTGCCCTAGCCTGAAGGCTAGGGGAGCCCTAGCCTTAGCCTAGGGGAGCCTGAAGCCTAGGGGTGGCCTAGCCTGAAGGCTAGGGGAGCCCTAACCTTAGCCTAGGGGAGCCCTAGCCTGAAGCCTAGGGGTGCCCTAGCCTGAAGGCTAGGGGAGCCCTAGCCTTAGCCTAGGGGAGCCTGAAGCCTAGGGGTGCCCTAGCCTGAAGGCTAGGGGAGCCCTAGCCTTAGCCTAGGGGAGCCCTAGCCTGAAGGCTAGGGGTGCCCTAGCCTGAAGGCTAGGGGAGCCCTAGCCTTAGCCTAGGGGAGCCCTAGCCTGAAGGCTAGGGGTGCCCTAGCCTGAAGGCTAGGGGAGCCCTAGCCTTAGCCTAGGGGAGCCTGAAGCCTAGGGGTGCCCTAGCCTGAAGGCTAGGGGAGCCCTAGCCTTAGCCTAGGGGAGCCCTAGCCTGAAGGCTAGGGGTGCCCTAGCCTGAAGGCTTGGGGAGCCCTAGCCTTAGCCTAGGGGAGCCTGAAGGCTAGGGGTGCCCTAGCCTGAAGGCTAGGGGAACCCTAGCCTTAGCCTAGGGGAGCCCTAGCCTGAAGGCTAGGGGAGCCCTAGCCTTAGCCTAGGGGAGCCTGAAGCCTAGGGGTGCCCTAGCCTGAAGGCTAGGGGAGCCCTAGCCTTAGCCTAGGGGAGTCCTAGCCTGAAGGCTAGGGGTGCCCTAGCCTGAAAGCTAGGGGAGCCCTAGCCTTAGCCTAGGGGAGCCTGAAGCCTAGGGGTGCCCTAGCCTGAAGGCTAGGGGAGCCCTAGCCTTAGCCTAGGGGAGCCCTAGCCTGAAGGCTAGGGGTGCCCTAGCCTGAAGGCTAGGGGAGCCCTAGCCTTAGCCTAGGGGAGCCTGAAGCCTAGGGGTGCCCTAGCCTGAAGGCTAGGGGAGCCCTAGCCTTAGCCTAGGGGAGCCCTAGCCTGAAGGCTAGGGGTGCCCTAGCCTGAAGGCTAGGGGAGCCCTAGCCTTAGCCTAGGGGAGCCTGAAGCCTAGGGGTGCCCTAGCCTGAAGGCTAGGGGAGCCCTAGCCTTAGCCTAGGGGAGCCCTAGCCTGAAGGCTAGGGGTGCCCTAGCCTGAAGGCTAGGGGAGCCCTAGCCTTAGCCTAGGGGAGCCTGAAGCCTAGGGGTGCCCTAGCCTGAAGGCTAGGGGAGCCCTAGCCTTAGCCTAGGGGAGCCCTAGCCTGAAGGCTAGGGTTGCCCTAGCCTGAAGGCTAGGGGAGCCCTAGCCTTAGCCTAGGGGAGCCTGAAGCCTAGGGGTGCCCTAGCCTTAGCCTAGGGGTGCCCTAGCCTGAAGGCTAGGGGAGCCCTAGCCTTAGCCTAGGGGAGCCTGAAGCCTAGGGGTGCCCTAGCCTGAAGGCTAGGGGAGCCCTAGCCTTAGCCTAGGGGAGCCCTAGCCTGAAGGCTAGGGGAGCCCTAGCCTTAGCCTAGGGGAGCCTGAAGCCTAGGGGTGCCCTAGCCTGAAGGCTAGGGGAGCCCTAGCCTTAGCCTAGGGGAGCCCTAGCCTGAAGGCTAGGGGTGCCCTAGCCTGAAGGCTAGGGGAGCCCTAGCCTTAGCCTAGGGGAGCCTGAAGCCTAGGGGTGCCCTAGCCTGAAGGCTAGGGGAGCCCTAGCCTTAGCCTAGGGGAGCCCTAGCCTGAAGGCTAGGGGTGCCCTAGCCTGAAGGCTAGGGGAGCCCTAGCCTTAGACTAGGGGAGCCTGCTGCCTAGGGGTGCCCTAGCCTGAAGGCTAGGGGAGCCCTAGCCTTAGCCTAGGGGAGCCCTAGCCTGAAGGCTAGGGGTGCCCTAGCCTGAAGGCTAGGGGAGCCCTAGCCTTAGCCTAGGGGAGCCTGAGGCCTAGGGGTGCCCTAACCTGAAGGCTAGGGGAGCCCTAGCCTTAGCCTAGGGGAGCCCTAGCCTGAAGGCTAGGGGTGCCCTAGCCTGAAGGCTAGGGGAGCCCTAGCCTTAGCCTAGGGGAGCCTGAAGCCTAGGGGTGCCCTAGCCTGAAGGCTAGGGGAGCCCTAGCCTTAGCCTAGGGGAGCCCTAGCCTGAAGGCTAGGGGTGCCCTAGCCTGAAGGCTAGGGGAGCCCTAGCCTTAGCCTAGGGGAGCCTGAAGGCTAGGGGTGCCCTAGCCTGAAGGCTAGGGGAGCCCTAGCCTTAGCCTAGGGGAGCCTGAAGGCTAGGGGTGCCCTAGCCTGAAGGCTAGGGGAGCCCTAGCCTTAGCCTAGGGGAGCCTGAAGGCTAGGGGTGCCCTAGCCTGAAGGCTAGGGGAGCCCTAGCCTTAGCCTAGGGGAGCCTGAAGGCTAGGGGAGCCATAGCCTTAGCCTAGGGGAGCCTGAAGGCTAGGGGAGCCCTAGCCTTAGCCTAGGGGAGCCTGAAGGCTAGGGGAGCCCTAGCCTTAGCCTAGGGGAGCCTGAAGGCTAGGGGTGCCCTAGCCTGAAGGCTAGGGGAGCCCTAGCCTTAGCCTAGGGGAGCCTGAAGGCTAGGGGTGCCCTAGCCTGAAGGCTAGGGGAGCCCTAGCCTTAGCCTAGGGGAGCCTGAAGGCTAGGGGAGCCCTAGCCTTAGCCTAGGGGAGCCTGAAGGCTAGGGGAGCCCTAGCCTTAGCCTAGGGGAGCCTGAAGGCTAGGGGTGCCCTAGCCTGAAGGCTAGGGGAGCCCTAGCCTTAGCCTAGGGGAGCCTGAAGGCTAGGGGTGCCCTAGCCTGAAGGCTAGGGGAGCCCTAGCCTTAGCCTAGGGGAGCCTGAAGGCTAGGGGTGCCCTAGCCTGAAGGCTAGGGGAGCCCTAGCCTTAGCCTAGGGGAGCCTGAAGGCTAGGGGTGCCCTAGCCTGAAGGCTAGGGGAGCCCTAGCCTTAGCCTAGGGGAGCCTGAAGGCTAGGGGTGCCCTAGCCTGAAGGCTAGGGGAGCCCTAGCCTTAGCCTAGGGGAGCCTGAAGGCTAGGGGTGCCCTAGCCTGAAGGCTAGGGGAGCCCTAGCCTTAGCCTAGGGGAGCCTGAAGGCTAGGGGTGCCCTAGCCTGAAGGCTAGGGGAGCCCTAGCCTTAGCCTAGGGGAGCCTGAAGGCTAGGGGTGCCCTAGCCTGAAGGCTAGTGGAGCCCTAGCCTTAGCCTAGGGCAGCCTGAAGGCTAGGGGTGCCCTAGCCTGAAGGCTAGGGGAGCCCTAGCCTTAGCCTAGGGGAGTCTGAAGGCTAGGGGTGCCCTAGCCTGAAGGCTAGGGGAGCCCTAGCCTTAGCCTAGGGGAGCCTGAAGGCTAGGGGTGCCCTAGCCTGAAGGCTAGGGGAGCCCTAGCCTTAGCCTAGGGGAGCCTGAAGCCTAGGGGTGCCCTAGCCTGAAGGCTAGGGGAGCCCTAGCCTTAGCCTAGGGGAGCCTGAAGCCTAGGGGTGCCCTAGCCTGAAGGCTAGGGGAGCCCTAGCCTTAGCCTAGGGGAGCCTGAAGCCTAGGGGTGCCCTAGCCTGAAGGCTAGGGGAGCCCTAGCCTTAGCCTAGGGGAGCCTGAAGCCTAGGGGTGCCCTAGCCTGAAGGCTAGGGGAGCCCTAGCCTTAGCCTAGGGGAGCCTGAAGCCTAGGGGTGCCCTAGCCTGAAGGCTAGGGGAGCCCTAGCCTTAGCCTAGGGGAGCCTGAAGCCTAGGGGTGCCCTAGCCTGAAGGCTAGGGGAGCCCTAGCCTTAGCCTAGGGGAGCCTGAAGCCGAGGGGTGCCCTAGCCTGAAGGCTAGGGGAGCCCTAGCCTTAGCCTAGGGGAGCCTGAAGCCTAGGGGTGCCCTAGCCTGAAGGCTAGGGGAGCCCTAGCCTTAGCCTAGGGGAGCCTGAAGCCTAGGGGTGCCCTAGCCTGAAGGCTAGGGGAGCCCTAGCCTTAGCCTAGGGGAGCCTGAAGCCTAGGGGTGCCCTAGCCTGAAGGCTAGGGGAGCCCTAGCCTTAGCCTAGGGGAGCCTGAAGCCTAGGGGTGCCCTAGCCTGAAGGCTAGGGGAGCCCTAGCCTTAGCCTAGGGGAGCCTGAAGCCTAGGGGTGCCCTAGCCTGAAGGCTAGGGGAGGCCTAGCCTTAGCCTAGGGGAGCCCTAGCCTAAAGCCTAGGGGTGCCCTAGCCTGAAGGCTAGGGGAGCCCTAGCCTTAGCCTAGGGGAGCCCTAGCCTAAAGCCTAGGGGTGCCCTAGCCTGAAGGCTAGGGGAGCCCTAGCCTTAGCCTAGGGGAGCCCTAGCCTAAAGCCTAGGGGTGCCCTAGCCTGAATGCTAGGGGAGCCCTAGCCTTAGCCTAGGGGAGCCTGAAGCCTAGTGGTGCCCTAGCCTGAAGGCTAGGGGAGCCCTAGCCTTAGCCTAGGGGAGCCCTAGCCTAAAGTCTAGGGGTGCCCTAGCCTGAAGGCTAGGGGAGCCCTAGCCTTAGCCTAGGGGAGCCTGAAGCCTAGGGGTGCCCTAGCCTGAAGGCTAGGGGAGCCCTAGCCTTAGCCTAGGGGAGCCCTAGCCTAAAGCCTAGGGGTGCCCTAGCCTGAAGGCTAGGGGAGCCCTAGCCTTAGCCTAGGGGAGCCTGAAGCCTAGGGGTGCCCTAGCCTGAAGGCTATGGGAGCCCTAGCCTTAGCCTAGGGGAGCCCTAGCCTAAAGCCTAGGGGTGCCCTAGCCTGAAGGCTAGGGGAGCCCTAGCCTTAGCCTAGGGGAGCCTGAAGCCTAGGGGTGCCCTAGCCTGAATGCTAGGGGAGCCCTAGCCTTAGCCTAGGGGAGCCCTTTCCTAAAGCCTAGGGGTGCCCTAGCCTGAAGGCTAGGGGAGCCCTAGCCTTAGCCTAGGGGAGCCTGAAGCCTAGGGGTGCCCTAGCCTGAAGGCTAGGGGAGACCTAGCCTTAGCCTAGGGGAGCCCTAGCCTAAAGCCTAGGGGTGCCCTAGCCTGAAGGCTAGGGGAGCCCTAGCCTTAGCCTAGGGGAGCCTGAAGCCTAGGGGTGCCCTAGCCTGAAGGCTAGTGGAGCCCTAGCCTTAGCCTAGGGGAGCCCTAGCCTAAAGCCTAGGGGTGCCCTAGCCTGAAGGCTAGGGGAGCCCTAGCCTTAGCCTAGGGGAGCCTGAAGCCTAGGGGTGCCCTACCCTGAAGGCTAGGGGAGCCCTAGCCTTAGCCTAGGGGAGCCCTAGCCTAAAGCCTAGGGGTGCCCTAGCCTGAAGGCTAGGGGAGCCCTAGCCTTAGCCTAGGGGAGCCTGAAGCCTAGGGGTGCCCTAGCCTGAAGGCTAGGGGAGCCCTAGCCTTAGCCTAGGGGAGCCTGAAGCCTAGGGGTGCCCTAGCCTGAAGGCTAGGGGAGCCCTAGCCTTAGCCTAGGGGAGCCTGAAGCCTAGGGGTGCCCTAGCCTGAAGGCTAGGGGAGCCCTAGCCTTAGCCTAGGGGAGCCTGAAGCCTAGGGGTGCCCTAGCCTGAAGGCTAGGGGAGCCCTAGCCTTAGCCTAGGGGAGCCCTAGCCTCAAGCCTAGGGGTGCCCTAGCCTGAAGGCTAGGGGAGCCCTAGCCTTAGCCTAGGGGAGCCCTAGCCTCAAGCCTAGGGGTGCCCTAGCCTGAAGGCTAGGGGAGCCCTAGCCTTAGCCTAGGGGAGCCCTAGCCTCAAGCCTAGGGGTGCCCTAGCCTGAAGGCTAGGGGAGCCCTAGCCTTAGCCTAGGGGAGCCCTAGCCTCAAGCCTAGGGGTGCCCTAGCCTGAAGGCTAGGGGAGCCCTAGCCTTAGCCTAGGGGAGCCCTAGCCTCAAGCCTAGGGGTGCCCTAGCCTGAAGGCTAGGGGAGCCCTAGCCTTAGCCTAGGGGAGCCCTAGCCTCAAGCCTAGGGGTGCCCTAGCCTGAAGGCTAGGGGAGCCCTAGCCTTAGCCTAGGGGAGCCCTAGCCTCAAGCCTAGGGGTGCCCTAGCCTGAAGGCTAGGGGAGCCCTAGCCTTAGCCTAGGGGAGCCCTGGCCTCAAGCCTAGGGGTGCCCTAGCCTGAAGGCTAGGGGAGCCCTAGCCTTAGCCTAGGGGAGCCCTGGCCTCAAGCCTAGGGGTGCCCTAGCCTGAAGGCTAGGGGAGCCCTAGCCTTAGCCTAGGGGAGCCCTGGCCTAAAGCCTAGGGGTGCCCTAGCCTGAAGGCTAGGGGAGCCCTAGCCTTAGCCTAGGGGAGCCCTGGCCTAAAGCCTAGGGGTGCCCTAGCCTGAAGTCTAGGGGAGCCCTAGCCTTAGCCTAGGGGAGCCCTGGCCTAAAGCCTAGGGGTGCCCTAGCCTGAAGGCTAGGGGAGCCCTAGCCTTAGCCTAGGGGAGCCCTAGCCTCAAGCCTAGGGGTGCCCTAGCCTGAAGGCTAGGGGAGCCCTAGCCTTAGCCTAGGGGAGCCCTAGCCTCAAGCCTAGGGGTGCTCTAGCCTGAAGGCTAGGGGAGCCCTAGCCTTAGCCTAGGGGAGCCCTAGCCTCAAGCCTAGGGGTGCCCTAGCCTGAAGGCTAGGGGAGCCCTAGCCTTAGCCTAGGGGAGCCCTAGCCTCAAGCCTAGGGGTGCCCTAGCCTGAAGGCTAGGGGAGCCCTAGCCTTAGCCTAGGGGAGCCCTAGCCTAAAGCCTAGGGCTGCCCTAGCCTGAAGGCTAGGGGAGCCCTAGCCTTAGCCTAGGGGAGCCCTAGCCTAAAGCCTAGGGGTGCCCTAGCCTGAAGGCTAGGGGAGCCCTAGCCTTAGCCTAGGGGAGCCCTAGCCTTAGCCTAGGGGAGCCTAAAGCCTAGGGGTGCCCTAGCCTGAAGGCTAGGGGAGCCCTAGCCTTAGCCTAGGGGAGCCCTAGCCTAAAGCCTAGGGGTGCCCTAGCCTGAAGGCTAGGGGAGCCCTAGCCTTAGCCTAGGGGAGCCCTAGCCTAAAGCCTAGGGGTGCCCTAGCCTGAAGGCTAGGGTAGCCCTAGCCTTAGCCTAGGGGAGCCTAAAGCCTAGGGGTGCCCTAGCCTGAAGGCTAGGGGAGCCCTAGCCTTAGCCTAGGGGAGCCCTAGCCTAAAGCCTAGGGGTGCCCTAGCCTGAAGGCTAGGGGAGCCCTAGCCTTAGCCTAGGGGAGCCTAAAGCCTAGGGGTGCCCTAGCCTGAAGGCTAGGGGAGCCCTAGCCTTAGCCTAGGGGAGCCCTAGCCTAAAGCCTAGGGGTGCCCTAGCCTGAAGGCTAGGGGAGCCCTAGCCTTAGCCTAGGGGAGCCTAAAGCCTAGGGGTGCCCTAGCCTGAAGGCTAGGGGAGCCCTAGCCTTAGCCTAGGGGAGCCCTAGCCTAAAGCCTAGGGGTGCCCTAGCCTGAAGGCTAGGGGAGCCCTAGCCTTAGCCTAGGGAGCCTAAAGCCTAGGGGTGCCCTAGCCTGAAGGCTAGGGGAGCCCTAACCTTAGCCTAGGGGAGCCTAAAGCCTAGGGGTGCCCTAGCCTGAAGGCTAGGGGAGCCCTAGCCTTAGCCTAGGGGAGCCTAAAGCCTAGGGGTGCCCTAGCCTGAAGGCTAGGGGAGCCCTAGCCTTAGCCTAGGGGAGCCCTAGCCTAAAGCCTAGGGGTGCCCTAGCCTGAAGGCTAGGGGAGCCCTAGCCTTAGCCTAGGGGAGCCCTAGCCTTAGCCTAGGGGAGCCCTAGCCTAAAGCCTAGGGGTGCCCTAGCCTGAAGGCTAGGGGAGCCCTAGCCTTAGCCTAGGGGAGCCCTAGCCTAAAGCCTAGGGGTGCCCTAGCCTGAAGGCTAGGGGAGCCCTAGCCTTAGCCTAGGGGAGCCCTAGCCTAAAGCCTAGGGGTGCCCTAGCCTGAAGGCTAGGGGAGCCCTAGCCTTAGCCTAGGGGAGCCCTAGCCTAAAGCCTAGGGGTGCCCTAGCCTGAAGGCTAGGGGAGCCCTAGCCTTAGCCTAGGGGAGCCCTAGCCTAAAGCCTAGGGGTGCCCTAGCCTGAAGGCTAGGGGAGCCCTAGCCTTAGCCTAGGGGAGCCCTAGCCTAAAGCCTAGGGGTGCCCTAGCCTGAAGGCTAGGGGAGCCCTAGCCTTAGCCTAGGGGAGCCCTAGCCTAAAGCCTAGGGGTGCCCTAGCCTGAAGGCTAGGGGAGCCCTAGCCTTAGCCTAGGGGAGCCCTAGCCTCAAGCCTAGGGGTGCCCTAGCCTGAAGGCTAGGGGAGCCCTAGCCTTAGCCTAGGGGAGCCCTAGCCTCAAGCCTAGGGCTGCCCTAGCCTGAAGGCTAGGGGAGCCCTAGCCTTAGCCTAGGGGAGCCCTAGCCTAAAGCCTAGGGGTGCCCTAGCCTGAAGGCTAGGGGAGCCCTAGCCTTAGCCTAGGGGAGCCCTAGCCTTAGCCTAGGGGAGCCTAAAGCCTAGGGGTGCCCTAGCCTGAAGGCTAGGGGAGCCCTAGCCTTAGCCTAGGGGAGCCCTAGCCTAAAGCGTAGGGGTGCCCTAGCCTGAAGGCTAGGGGAGCCCTAGCCTTAGCCTAGGGGAGCCCTAGCCTAAAGCCTAGGGGTGCCCTAGCCTGAAGGCTAGGGTAGCCCTAGCCTTAGCCTAGGGGAGCCTAAAGCCTAGGGGTGCCCTAGCCTGAAGGCTAGGGGAGCCCTAGCCTTAGCCTAGGGGAGCCCTAGCCTAAAGCCTAGGGGTGCCCTAGCCTGAAGGCTAGGGGAGCCCTAGCCTTAGCCTAGGGGAGCCTAAAGCCTAGGGGTGCCCTAGCCTGAAGGCTAGGGGAGCCCTAGCCTTAGCCTAGGGGAGCCCTAGCCTAAAGCCTAGGGGTGCCCTAGCCTGAAGGCTAGGGGAGCCCTAGCCTTAGCCTAGGGGAGCCTAAAGCCTAGGGGTGCCCTAGCCTGAAGGCTAGGGGAGCCCTAGCCTTAGCCTAGGGGAGCCCTAGCCTAAAGCCTAGGGGTGCCCTAGCCTGAAGGCTAGGGGAGCCCTAGCCTTAGCCTAGGGGAGCCTAAAGCCTAGGGGTGCCCTAGCCTGAAGGCTAGGGGAGCCCTAACCTTAGCCTAGGGGAGCCTAAAGCCTAGGGGTGCCCTAGCCTGAAGGCTAGGGGAGCCCTAGCCTTAGCCTAGGGGAGCCTAAAGCCTAGGGGTGCCCTAGCCTGAAGGCTAGGGGAGCCCTAGCCTTAGCCTAGGGGAGCCCTAGCCTAAAGCCTAGGGGTGCCCTAGCCTGAAGGCTAGGGGAGCCCTAGCCTTAGCCTAGGGGAGCCCTAGCCTTAGCCTAGGGGAGCCCTAGCCTAAAGCCTAGGGGTGCCCTAGCCTGAAGGCTAGGGGAGCCCTAGCCTTAGCCTAGGGGAGCCCTAGCCTAAAGCCTAGGGGTGCCCTAGCCTGAAGGCTAGGGGAGCCCTAGCCTTAGCCTAGGGGAGCCCTAGCCTAAAGCCTAGGGGTGCCCTAGCCTGAAGGCTAGGGGAGCCCTAGCCTTAGCCTAGGGGAGCCCTAGCCTAAAGCCTAGGGGTGCCCTAGCCTGAAGGCTAGGGGAGCCCTAGCCTTAGCCTAGGGGAGCCCTAGCCTAAAGCCTAGGGGTGCCCTAGCCTGAAGGCTAGGGGAGCCCTAGCCTTAGCCTAGGGGAGCCCTAGCCTAAAGCCTAGGGGTGCCCTAGCCTGAAGGCTAGGGGAGCCCTAGCCTTAGCCTAGGGGAGCCCTAGCCTAAAGCCTAGGGGTGCCCTAGCCTGAAGGCTAGGGGAGCCCTAGCCTTAGCCTAGGGGAGCCCTAGCCTAAAGCCTAGGGGTGCCCTAGCCTGAAGGCTAGGGGAGCCCTAGCCTTAGCCTAGGGGAGCCCTAGCCTAAAGCCTAGGGGTGCCCTAGCCTGAAGGCTAGGGGAGCCCTAGCCTTAGCCTAGGGGAGCCCTAGCCTAAAGCCTAGGGGTGCCCTAGCCTGAAGGCTAGGGGAGCCCTAGCCTTAGCCTAGGGGAGCCCTAGCCTAAAGCCTAGGGGTGCCCTAGCCTGAAGGCTAGGGGAGCCCTAGCCTTAGCCTAGGGGAGCCCTAGCCTAAAGCCTAGGGGTGCCCTAGCCTGAAGGCTAGGAGAGCCCTAGCCTTAGCCTAGGGGAGCCCTAGCCTAAAGCCTAGGGGTGCCCTAGCCTGAAGGCTAGGGGAGCCCTAGCCTTAGCCTAGGGGAGCCCTAGCCTAAAGCCTAGGGGTGCCCTAGCCTGAAGGCTAGGGGAGCCCTAGCCTTAGCCTAGGGGAGCCTGAAGCCTAGGGGTGCCCTAGCCTGAAGGCTAGGGGAGCCCTAGCCTTAGCCTAGGGGAGCCTGAAGCCTAGGGGTGCCCTAGCCTGAAGGCTAGGGGAGCCCTAGCCTTAGCCTAGGGGAGCCCTAGCCTCAAGCCTAGGGGTGCCCTAGCCTGAAGGCTAGGGGAGCCCTAGCCTTAGCCTAGGGGAGCCCTAGCCTCAAGCCTAGGGGTGCCCTAGCCTGAAGGCTAGGGGAGCCCTAGCCTTAGCCTAGGGGAGCCCTAGCCTCAAGCCTAGGGGTGCCCTAGCCTGAAGGCTAGGGGAGCCCTAGCCTTAGCCTAGGGGAGCCCTAGCCTTAGCCTAGGGGAGCCCTAGCCTCAAGCCTAGGGGTGCCCTAGCCTGAAGGCTAGGGGAGCCCTAGCCTTAGCCTAGGGGAGCCCTAGCCTCAAGCCTAGGGGTGCCCTAGCCTGAAGGCTAGGGGAGCCCTAGCCTTAGCCTAGGGGAGCCCTAGCCTCAAGCCTAGGGGTGCCCTAGCCTGAAGGCTAGGGGAGCCCTAGCCTTAGCCTAGGGGAGCCCTAGCCTCAAGCCTAGGGGTGCCCTAGCCTGAAGGCTAGGGGAGCCCTAGCCTTAGCCTAGGGGAGCCCTAGCCTCAAGCCTAGGGGTGCCCTAGCCTGAAGGCTAGGGGAGCCCTAGCCTTAGCCTAGGGGAGCCCTAGCCTCAAGCCTAGGGGTGCCCTAGCCTGAAGGCTAGGGGAGCCCTAGCCTTAGCCTAGGGGAGCCCTAGCCTCAAGCCTAGGGGTGCCCTAGCCTGAAGGCTAGGGGAGCCCTAGCCTTAGCCTAGGGGAGCCCTAGCCTCAAGCCTAGGGGTGCCCTAGCCTGAAGGCTAGGGGAGCCCTAGCCTTAGCCTAGGGGAGCCCTAGCCTCAAGCCTAGGGGTGCCCTAGCCTGAAGGCTAGGGGAGCCCTAGCCTTAGCCTAGGGGAGCCCTGGCCTCAAGCCTAGGGGTGCCCTAGCCTGAAGGCTAGGGGAGCCCTAGCCTTAGCCTAGGGGAGCCCTGGCCTCAAGCCTAGGGTGCCCTAGCCTGAAGGCTAGGGGAGCCCTAGCCTTAGCCTAGGGGAGCCCTGGCCTAAAGCCTAGGGGTGCCCTAGCCTGAAGGCTAGGGGAGCCCTAGCCTTAGCCTAGGGGAGCCCTGGCCTAAAGCCTAGGGGTGCCCTAGCCTGAAGTCTAGGGGAGCCCTAGCCTTAGCCTAGGGGAGCCCTGGCCTAAAGCCTAGGGGTGCCCTAGCCTGAAGGCTAGGGGAGCCCTAGCCTTAGCCTAGGGGAGCCCTAGCCTCAAGCCTAGGGGTGCCCTAGCCTGAAGGCTAGGGGAGCCCTAGCCTTAGCCTAGGGGAGCCCTAGCCTCAAGCCTAGGGGTGCTCTAGCCTGAAGGCTAGGGGAGCCCTAGCCTTAGCCTAGGGGAGCCCTAGCATCAAGCCTAGGGGTGCCCTAGCCTGAAGGCTAGGGGAGCCCTAGCCTTAGCCTAGGGGAGCCCTAGCCTCAAGCCTAGGGGTGCCCTAGCCTGAAGGCTAGGGGAGCCCTAGCCTTAGCCTAGGGGAGCCCTAGCCTAAAGCCTAGGGCTGCCCTAGCCTGAAGGCTAGGGGAGCCCTAGCCTTAGCCTAGGGGAGCCCTAGCCTAAAGCCTAGGGGTGCCCTAGCCTGAAGGCTAGGGGAGCCCTAGCCTTAGCCTAGGGGAGCCCTAGCCTTAGCCTAGGGGAGCCTAAAGGCTAGGGGTGCCCTAGCCTGAAGGCTAGGGGAGCCCTAGCCTTAGCCTAGGGAGCCTGAAGGCTAGGGGTGCCCTAGCCTGAAGGCTAGGGGAGCCCTAGCCTTAGCCTAGGGGAGCCTGAAGGCTAGGGGTGCCCTAGCCTGAAGGCTAGGGGAGCCCTAGCCTTAGCCTAGGGGAGCCTGAAGCCTAGGGGTGCCCTAGCCTGAAGGCTAGGGGAGCCCTAGCCTTAGCCTAGGGGAGCCTGAAGCCTAGGGGTGCCCTAGCCTGAAGGCTAGGGGAGCCCTAGCCTTAGCCTAGGGGAGCCCTAGCCTGAAGCCTAGGGGTGCCCTAGCCTGAAGGCTAGGGGAGCCCTAGCCTTAGCCTAGGGGAGCCTGAAGCCTAGGGGAGCCCTAGCCTTAGCCTAGGGGAGCCTGAAGGCTAGGGGAGCCCTAGCCTTAGCCTAGGGAGCCTGAAGGCTAGGGGAGCCCTAGCCTTAGCCTAGGGGAGCCTGAAGGCTAGGGGTGCCCTAGCCTGAAGGCTAGGGGTGCCCTAGCCTGAAGGCTAGGGGAGCCCTAGCCTTAGCCTAGGGGAGCCTGAAGGCTAGGGGAGCCCTAGCCTTAGCCTAGGGGAGCCTGAAGGCTAGGGGAGCCCTAGCCTTAGCCTAGGGGAGCCTGAAGGCTAGGGGAGCCCTAGCCTTAGCCTAGGGGAGCCTGAAGGCTAGGGGTGCCCTAGCCTGAAGGCTAGGGGAGCCCTAGCCTTAGCCTAGGGGAGCCTGAAGGCTAGGGGTGCCCTAGCCTGAAGGCTAGGGGAGCCCTAGCCTTAGCCTAGGGGAGCCTGAAGGCTAGGGGTGCCCTAGCCTGAAGGCTAGGGGAGCCCTAGCCTTAGCCTAGGGGAGCCTGAAGGCTAGGGGTGCCCTAGCCTGAAGGCTAGGGGAGCCCTAGCCTTAGCCTAGGGGAGCCTGAAGGCTAGGGGTGCCCTAGCCTGAAGGCTAGGGGAGCCCTAGCCTTAGCCTAGGGGAGCCTGAAGGCTAGGGGTGCCCTAGCCTGAAGGCTAGGGGAGCCCTAGCCTTAGCCTAGGGGAGCCTGAAGGCTAGGGGTGCCCTAGCCTGAAGGCTAGGGGAGCCCTAGCCTTAGCCTAGGGGAGCCTGAAGGCTAGGGGTGCCCTAGCCTGAAGGCTAGGGGAGCCCTAGCCTTAGCCTAGGGGAGCCTGAAGGCTAGGGGTGCCCTAGCCTGAAGGCTAGGGGAGCCCTAGCCTTAGCCTAGGGGAGCCTGAAGGCTAGGGGTGCCCTAGCCTGAAGGCTAGGGGAGCCCTAGCCTTAGCCTAGGGGAGCCTGAAGGCTAGGGGTGCCCTAGCCTGAAGGCTAGGGGAGCCCTAGCCTTAGCCTAGGGGAGCCTGAAGCCTAGGGGTGCCCTAGCCTGAAGGCTAGGGGAGCCCTAGCCTTAGCCTAGGGGAGCCCTAGCCTGAAGCCTAGGGGTGCCCTAGCCTGAAGGCTAGGGGAGCCCTAGCCTTAGCCTAGGGGAGCCTGAAGCCTAGGGGAGCCCTAGCCTTAGCCTAGGGGAGCCTGAAGGCTAGGGGAGCCCTAGCCTTAGCCTAGGGGAGCCTGAAGGCTAGGGGAGCCCTAGCCTTAGCCTAGGGGAGCCTGAAGGCTAGGGGTGCCCTAGCCTGAAGGCTAGGGGTGCCCTAGCCTGAAGGCTAGGGGAGCCCTAGCCTTAGCCTAGGGGAGCCTGAAGGCTAGGGGAGCCCTAGCCTTAGCCTAGGGGAGCCTGAAGGCTAGGGGAGCCCTAGCCTTAGCCTAGGGGAGCCTGAAGGCTAGGGGAGCCCTAGCCTTAGCCTAGGGGAGCCTGAAGGCTAGGGGTGCCCTAGCCTGAAGGCTAGGGGAGCCCTAGCCTTAGCCTAGGGGAGCCTGAAGGCTAGGGGTGCCCTAGCCTGAAGGCTAGGGGAGCCCTAGCCTTAGCCTAGGGGAGCCTGAAGGCTAGGGGTGCCCTAGCCTGAAGGCTAGGGGAGCCCTAGCCTTAGCCTAGGGGAGCCTGAAGGCTAGGGGTGCCCTAGCCTGAAGGCTAGGGGAGCCCTAGCCTTAGCCTAGGGGAGCCTGAAGGCTAGGGGTGCCCTAGCCTGAAGGCTAGGGAGCCCTAGCCTTAGCCTAGGGGAGCCTGAAGGCTAGGGGTGCCCTAGCCTGAAGGCTAGGGGAGCCCTAGCCTTAGCCTAGGGGAGCCTGAAGCCTAGGGGTGCCCTAGCCTGAAGGCTAGGGGAGCCCTAGCCTTAGCCTAGGGGAGCCTGAAGCCTAGGGGTGCCCTAGCCTGAAGGCTAGGGGAGCCCTAGCCTTAGCCTAGGGGAGCCTGAAGCCTAGGGGTGCCCGAGCCTGAAGGCTAGGGGAGCCCTAGCCTTAGCCTAGGGGAGCCTGAAGCCTAGGGGTGCCCTAGCCTGAAGGCTAGGGGAGCCGTAGCCTTAGCCTAGGGGAGCCTGAAGCCTAGGGGTGCCCTAGCCTGAAGGCTAGGGGAGCCCTAGCCTTAGCCTAGGGGAGCCTGAAGCCTAGGGGTGCCCTAGCCTGAAGGCTAGGGGAGCCCTAGCCTTAGCCTAGGGGAGCCTGAAGCCTAGGGGTGCCCTAGCCTGAAGGCTAGGGGAGCCCTAGCCTTAGCCTAGGGGAGCCCTAGCCTGAAGCCTAGGGTTGCCCTAGCCTGAAGGCTAGGGGAGCCCTAGCCTTAGCCTAGGGGAGCCTGAAGCCTAGGGGTGCCCTAGCCTGAAGGCTAGGGGAGCCCTAGCCTTAGCCTAGGGGAGCCCTAGCCTGAAGACTAGGGGTGACCTAGCCTGAAGGCTAGGGGTGCCCTAGCCTTAGCCTAGGGGAGCCTGAAGCCTAGGGGTGCCCTAGCCTGAAGGCTAGGGGAGCCCTAGCCTTAGCCTAGGGGAGCCCTAGCCTGAAGCCTAGGGGTGCCCTAGCCTGAAGGCTAGGGGAGCCCTAGCCTTAGCCTAGGGGAGCCTGAAGCCTAGGGGTGCCCTAGCCTGAAGGCTAGGGGAGCCCTAGCCTTAGCCTAGGGGAGCCCTAGCCTGAAGCCTAGGGGTGCCCTAGCCTGAAGGCTAGGGGAGCCCTGCCTTAGCCTAGGGGAGCCTGAAGCCTAGGGGTGCCCTAGCCTGAAGGCTAGGGGAGCCCTAGCCTTAGCCTAGGGGAGCCCTAGCCTGAAGCCTAGGGGTGCCCTAGCCTGAAGGCTAGGGGAGCCCTAGCCTTAGCCTAGGGGAGCCAGAAGCCTAGGGGTGCCCTAGCCTGAAGGCTATGGGAGCCCTAGCCTTAGCCTAGGGGAGCCCTAGCCTGAAGCCTAGGGGTGCCCTAGCCTGAAGGCTAGGGGAGCCCTAGCCTTAGCCTAGGGGAGCCTGAAGCCTAGGGGTGCCCTAGCCTGAAGGCTAGGGGAGCCCTAGCCTTAGCCTAGGGGAGCCCTAGCCTGAAGCCTAGGGGTGCCCTAGCCTGAAGGCTAGGGGAGCCCTAGCCTTAGCCTAGGGGAGCCTGAAGCCTAGGGGTGCCCTAGCCTGAAGGCTAGGGGAGCCCTAGCATTAGCCTAGGGGAGCCCTAGCCTGAAGCCTAGGGGTGCCCTAGCCTGAAGGCTAGGGGAGCCCTAGCCTTAGCCTAGGCGAGCCTGAAGGCTAGGGGAGCCCTAGCCTTAGCCTAGGGGAGCCCTAGCCTGAAGCCTAGGGGTGCCCTAGCCTGAAGGCTAGGGGAGCCCTAGCCTTAGCCTAGGGGAGCCTGAAGCCTAGGGGTGCCCTAGCCTGAAGGCTAGGGGAGCCCTAGCCTTAGCCTAGGGGAGCCCTAGCCTGAAGCCTAGGGGTGCCCTAGCCTGAAGGCTAGGGGAGCCCTAGCCTTAGCCTAGGGGAGGCTGAAGCCTAGGGGTGCCCTAGCCTGAAGGCTAGGGGAGCCCTAGCCTTGGCCTAGGGGAGCCCTAGCCTGAAGCCTAGGGGTGCCCTAGCCTGAAGGCTAGGGGAGCCCTAGCCTTAGCCTAGGGGAGCCTGAAGCCTAGGGGTGCCCTAGCCTGAAGGCTAGGGGAGCCCTAGCCTTAGCCTAGGGGAGCCCTAGCCTGAAGCCTAGGGGTGCCCTAGCCTGAAGGCTAGGGGAGCCCTAGCCTTAGCCTAGGGGAGCCTGAAGCCTAGGGGTGCCCTAGCCTGAAGGCTAGGGGAGCCCTAGCCTTAGCCTAGGGGAGCCCTAGCCTGAAGCCTAGGGGTGCCCTAGCCTGAAGGCTAGGGGAGCCCTAGCCTTAGCCTAGGGGAGCCTGAAGCCTAGGGGTGCCCTAGCCTGAAGGCTAGGGGAGCCCTAGCCTTAGCCTAGGGGAGCCCTAGCCTGAAGCCTAGGGGTGCCCTAGCCTGAAGGCTAGGGGAGCCCTAGCCTTAGCCTAGGGGAGCCTGAAGCCTAGGGGTGCCCTAGCCTGAAGGCTAGGGGAGCCCTAGCCTTAGCCTAGGGGAGCCCTAGCCTGAAGCCTAGGGGTGCCCTAGCCTGAAGGCTAGGGGAGCCCTAGCCTTAGCCTAGGGGAGCCTGAAGCCTAGGGGTGCCCTAGCCTGAAGGCTAGGGGAGCCCTAGCCTTAGCCTAGGGGAGCCCTAGCCTGAAGCCTAGGGGTGCCCTAGCCTGAAGGCTAGGGGAGCCCTAGCCTTAGCCTAGGGGAGCCTGAAGCCTAGGGGTGCCCTAGCCTGAAGGCTAGGGGAGCCCTAGCCTTAGCCTAGGGGAGCCCTAGCCTGAAGCCTAGGGGTGCCCTAGCCTGAAGGCTAGGGGAGCCCTAGCCTTAGCCTAGGGGAGCCTGAAGCCTAGGGGTGCCCTAGCCTGAAGGCTAGGGGAGCCCTAGCCTTAGCCTAGGGGAGCCCTAGCCTGAAGCCTAGGGGTGCCCTAGCCTGAAGGCTAGGGGAGCCCTAGCCTTAGCCTAGGGGAGCCTGAAGCCTAGGGGTGCCCTAGCCTGAAGGCTAGGGGAGCCCTAGCCTTAGCCTAGGGGAGCCCTAGCCTGAAGCCTAGGGGTGCCCTAGCCTGAAGGCTAGGGGAGCCCTAGCCTTAGCCTAGGGGAGCCTGAAGCCTAGGGGTGCCCTAGCCTGAAGGCTAGGGGAGCCCTAGCCTTAGCCTAGGGGAGCCCTAGCCTGAAGCCTAGGGGTGCACTAGCCTGAAGGCTAGGGGAGCCCTAGCCTTAGCCTAGGGGAGCCTGAAGCCTAGGGGTGCCCTAGCCTGAAGGCTAGGGGAGCCCTAGCCTTAGCCTAGGGGAGCCCTAGCCTGAAGCCTAGGGGTGCCCTAGCCTGAAGGCTAGGGGAGCCCTAGCCTTAGCCTAGGGGAACCTGAAGCCTAGGGGTGCCCTAGCCTGAAGGCTAGGGGAGCCCTAGCCTTAGACTAGGGGAGCCCTAGCCTGAAGCCTAGGGGTGCCCTAGCCTGAAGGCTAGGGGAGCCCTAGCCTTAGCCTAGGGGAGCCTGAAGCCTAGGGGTGCCCTAGCCTGAAGGCTAGGGGAGCCCTAGCCTTAGCCTAGGGGAGCCCTAGCCTGAAGCCTAGGGGTGCCCTAGCCTGAAGGCTAGGGGAGCCCTAGCCTTAGCCTAGGGGAGCCTGAAGCCTAGGGGTGCCCTAGCCTGAAGGCTAGGGTTGCCCTAGCCTGAAGGCTAGGGGAGCCCTAACCTTAGCCTAGGGGAGCCCTAGCCTGAAGCCTAGGGGTGCCCTAGCCGGAAGGCTAGGGGAGCCCTAGCCTTAGCCTAGGGGAGCCTGAAGCCTAGGGGTGCCCTAGCCTGAAGGCTAGGGGAGCCCTAGCCTTAGCCTAGGGGAGCCCTAGCCTGAAGCCTAGGGGTGCCCTAGCCTGAAGGCTAGGGGAGCCCTAGCCTTAGCCTAGGGGAGCCTGAAGCCTAGGGGTGCCCTAGCCTGAAGGCTAGGGGAGCCCTAGCCTTAGCCTAGGGGAGCCCTAGCCTGAAGCCTAGGGGTGCCCTAGCCTGAAGGCTAGGGGAGCCCTAGCCTTAGCCTAGGGGAGCCTGAAGCCTAGGGGTGCCCTAGCCTGAAGGCTAGGGGAGCCCTAGCCTTAGCCTAGGGGAGCCCTAGCCTGAAGCCTAGGGGTGCCCTTGCCTGAAGCCTAGGGGAGCCCTAGCCTTAGCCTAGGGGAGCCTGAAGCCTAGGGGTGCCCTAGCCTGAAGGCTAGGGGAGCCCTAGCCTTAGCCTAGGGGATCCCTAGCCTGAAGCCTAGGGGTGCCGTAGCCTGAAGGCTAGGGTAGCCCTAGCCTGAAGGCTAGGGGAGCCCTAGCCTTAGCCTAGGGGAGCCTGAAGCCTAGGGGTGCCCTAGCCTGAAGGCTAGGGGAGCCCTAGCCTTAGCCTAGGGGAGCCCTAGCCTGAAGCCAGGGGTGCCCTAGCCTGAAGGCTAGGGGAGCCCTAGCCTTAGCCTAGGGGAGCCTGAAGCCTAGGGGTGCCCTAGCCTGAAGGCTAGGGGAGCCCTAGCCTTAGCCTAGGGGAGCCCTAGCCTGAAGCCTAGGGGTGCCCTAGCCTGAAGGCTAGGGGAGCCCTAGCCTTAGCCTAGGGGAGCCCTAGCCTGAACCTAGGGGTGCCCTAGCCTGAAGGCTAGGGGAGCCCTAGCCTTAGCCTAGGGGAGCCTGAAGCCTAGGGGTGCCCTAGCCTGAAGGCTAGGGGGAGCCCTAGCCTTAGCCTAGGGGAGCCTGAAGCCTAGGGGTGCCCTAGCCTGAAGGCTAGGGGAGCCCTAGCCTTAGCCTAGGGGAGCCCTAGCCTGAAGCCTAGGGGTGCCCTAGCCGGAAGGCTAGGGGAGCCCTAGCCTTAGCCTAGGGGAGCCTGAAGCCTAGGGGTGCCCTAGCCTGAAGGCTAGGGGAGCCCTAGCCTTAGCCTAGGGGAGCCCTAGCCTGAAGCCTAGGGGTGCCCTAGCCTGAAGGCTAGGGGAGCCCTAGCCTTAGCCTAGGGGAGCCTGAAGCCTAGGGGTGCCCTAGCCTGAAGGCTAGGGGAGCCCTAGCCTTAGCCTAGGGGAGCCCTAGCCTGAAGCCTAGGGGTGCCCTAGCCTGAAGGCTAGGGGAGCCCTAGCCTTAGCCTAGGGGAGCCTGAAGCCTAGGGGTGCCCTAGCCTGAAGGCTAGGGGAGCCCTAGCCTTAGCCTAGGGGAGCCCTAGCCTGAAGCCTAGGGGTGCCCTAGCCTGAATGCTAGGGGAGCCCTAGCCTTAGCCTAGGGGAGCCTGAAGCCTAGGGGTGCCCTAGCCTGAAGGCTAGGGGAGCCCTAGCCTTAGCCTAGGGGAGCCCTAGCCTGAAGCCTAGGGGTGCCCTAGCCTGAAGGCTAGGGGAGCCCTAGACTTAGCCTAGGGGAGCCTGAAGCCTAGGGGTGCCCTAGCCTGAAGGCTAGGGGAGCCCTAGCCTTAGCCTAGGGGAGCCCTAGCCTGAAGCCTAGGGGTGCCCTAGCCTGAAGGCTAGGGGAGCCCTAGCCTTAGCCTAGGGGAGCCTGAAGCCTAGGGGTGCCCTAGCCTGAAGGCTAGGGGAGCCCTAGCCTTAGCCTAGGGGAGCCCTAGCCTGAAGCCAGGGGTGCCCTAGCCTGAAGGCTAGGGGAGCCCTAGCCTTAGCCTAGGGGAGCCTGAAGCCTAGGGGTGCCCTAGCTTGAAGGCTAGGGGAGCCCTAGCCTTAGCCTAGGGGAGCCCTAGCCTGAAGCCTAGGGGTGCCCTAGCCTGAAGGCTAGGGGAGCCCTAGCCTTAGCTTAGGGGAGCCTGAAGCCTAGGGGTGCCCTAGCCTGAAGGCTAGGTTAGCCCTAGCCTTAGCCTAGGGGAGCCCTAGCCTGAAGCCTAGGGGTGCCCTAGCCTGAAGGCTAGGGGAGCCCTAGCCTTAGCCTAGGGGAGCCTGAAGCCTAGGGGTGCCCTAGCCTGAAGGCTAGGGGAGCCCTAGCCTTAGCCTAGGGGAGCCCTAGCCTGAAGCCTAGGGGTGCCCTAGCCTGAAGGCTAGGGGAGCCCTAGCCTTAGCCTAGGGGAGCCTGAAGCCTAGGGGTGCCCTAGCCTGAAGGCTAGGGGAGCCCTAGCCTTAGCCTAGGGGAGCCCTAGCCTGAAGCCTAGGGGTGCCCTAGCCTGAAGGCTAGGGGAGCCCTAGCCTTAGCCTAGGGGAGCCTGAAGCCTAGGGGTGCCCTAGCCTGAAGGCTAGGGGAGCCCTAGCCTTAGCCTAGGGGAGCCCTAGCCTGAAGCCAGGGGTGCCCTAGCCTGAAGGCTAGGGGAGCCCTAGCCTTAGCCTAGGGGAGCCTGAAGCCTAGGGGTGCCCTAGCCTGAAGGCTAGGGGAGCCCTAGCCTTAGCCTAGGGGAGCCCTAGCCTGAAGCCTAGATGTGCCCTAGCCTGAAGGCTAGGGGAGCACTAGCCTTAGCTTAGGGGAGCCTGAAGCCTAGGGGTGCCCTAGCCTGAAGGCTAGGTTAGCCCTAGCCTTAGCCTAGGGGAGCCCTAGCCTGAAGCCTAGGGGTGCCCTAGCCTGAAGGCTAGGGGAGCCCTAGCCTTAGCCTAGGGGAGCCTGAAGCCTAGGGGTGCCCTAGCCTGAAGGCTAGGGGAGCCCTAGCCTTAGCCTAGGGGAGCCCTAGCCTGAAGCCTAGGGGTGCCCTAGCCTGAAGGCTAGGGGAGCCCTAGCCTTAGCCTAGGGGAGCCTGAAGCCTAGGGGTGCCCTAGCCTGAAGGCTAGGGGAGCCCTAGCCTTAGCCTAGGGGAGCCCTAGCCTGAAGCCTAGGGGTGCCCTAGCCTGAAGGCTAGGGGAGCCCTAGCCTTAGCCTAGGGGAGCCTGAAGCCTAGGGGTGCCCTAGCCTGAAGGCTAGGGGAGCCCTAGCCTTAGCCTAGGGGAGCCCTAGCCTGAAGCCTAGGGGTGCCCTAGCCTGAAGGCTAGGGGAGCCCTAGCCTTAGCCTAGGGGAGCCTGAAGCCTAGGGGTGCCCTAGCCTGAAGGCTAGGGGAGCCCTAGCCTTAGCCTAGGGGAGCCCTAGCCTGAAGCCTAGGGGTGCCCTAGCCTGAAGGCTAGGGGAGCCCTAGCCTTAGCCTAGGGGAGCCTGAAGCCTAGGGGTGCCCTAGCCTGAAGGCTAGGGGAGCCCTAGCCTTAGCCTAGGGGAGCCCTAGCCTGAAGCCTAGGGGTGCCCTAGCCTGAAGGCTAGGGGAGCCCTAGCCTTAGCCTAGGGGAGCCTGAAGCCTAGGGGTGCCCTAGCCTGAAGGCTAGGGGAGCCCTAGCCTTAGCCTAGGGGAGCCCTAGCCTGAAGCCTAGGGGTGCCCTAGCCTGAAGGCTAGGGGAGCCCTAGCCTTAGCCTAGGGGAGCCTGAAGCCTAGGGGTGCCCTAGCCTGAAGGCTAGGGGAGCCCTAGCCTTAGCCTAGGGGAGCCCTAGCCTGAAGCCTAGGGTTGCCCTAGCCTGAAGGCTAGGGGAGCCCTAGCCTTAGCCTAGGGGAGCCTGAAGCCTAGGGGTGCCCTAGCCTGAAGGCTAGGGGAGCCCTAGCCTTAGCCTAGGGGAGCCCTAGCCTGAAGCCTAGGGGTGCCCTAGCCTGAAGGCTAGGGGAGCCCTAGCCTTAGCCTAGGGGAGCCTGAAGCCTAGGGGTGCCCTAGCCTGAAGGCTAGGGGAGCCCTAGCCTTAGCCTAGGGGAGCCCTAGCCTGAAGCCTAGGGGTGCCCTAGCCTGAAGGCTAGGGGAGCCCTAGCCTTATCCTAGGGGAGCCTGAAGCCTAGGGGTGCCCTAGCCTGAAGGCTAGGGGAGCCCTAGCCTTAGCCTAGGGGAGCCCTAGCCTGAAGCCTAGGGGTGCCCTAGCCTGAAGGCTAGGGGAGCCCTAGCCTTAGCCTAGGGGAGCCTGAAGCCTAGGGGTGCCCTAGCCTGAAGGCTAGGGGAGCCCTAGCCTTAGCCTAGGGGAGCCCTAGCCTGAAGCCTAGGGGTGCCCTAGCCTGAAGGCTAGGGGAGCCCTAGCCTTAGCCTAGGGGAGCCTGAAGCCTAGGGGTGCCCTAGCCTGAAGGCTAGGGGAGCCCTAGCCTTAGCCTAGGGGAGCCCTAGCCTGAAGCCTAGGGGTGCCCTAGCCTGAAGGCTAGGGGAGCCCTAGCCTTAGCCTAGGGGAGCCTGAAGCCTAGGGGTGCCCTAGCCTGAAGGCTAGGGGAGCCCTAGCCTTAGCCTAGGGGAGCCCTAGCCTGAAGCCTAGGGGTGCCCTAGCCTGAAGGCTAGGGGAGCCCTAGCCTTAGCCTAGGGGAGCCTGAAGCCTAGGGGTGCCCTAGCCTGAAGGCTAGGGGAGCCCTAGCCTTAGCCTAGGGGAGCCCTAGCCTGAAGCCTAGGGGTGCTCTAGCCTGAAGGCTAGGGGAGCCCTAGCCTTAGCCTAGGTGAGCCCTAGCCTGAAGCCTAGGGGTGCCCTAGCCTGAAGGCTAGGGGAGCCCTAGCCTTAGCCTAGGGGAGCCTGAAGCCTAGGGGTGCCCTAGCCTGAAGGCTAGGGGAGCCCTAGCCTTAGCCTAGGGGAGCCCTAGCCTGAAGCCTAGGGGTGCCCTAGCCTGAAGGCTAGGGGAGCCCTAGCCTTAGCCTAGGGGAGCCTGAAGCCTAGGGGTGCCCTAGCCTGAAGGCTAGGGGAGCCCTAACCTTAGCCTAGGGGAGCCCTAGCCTGAAGCCTAGGGGTGCCCTAGCCTGAAGGCTAGGGGAACCCTAGCCTTAGCCTAGGGGAGCCTGAAGCCTAGGGGTGCCCTAGCCTGAAGGCTAGGGGTGCCCTAGCCTGAAGGCTAGGGGAGCCCTAGCCTTAGCCTAGGGGAGCCCTAGCCTTAGCCTAGGGGAGCCCTAGCCTGAAGGCTAGGGGTGCCCTAGCCTGAAGGCTAGGGGAGCCCTAGCCTTAGCCTAGGGGAGCCTGAAGCCTAGGGGTGCCCTAGCCTGAAGGCTAGGGGAGCCCTAGTCTTAGCCTCGGGGAGCCCTAGCCTGAAGGCTAGGGGTGCCCTAGCCTGAAGGCTAGGGGAGCCCTAGCCTTAGCCTAGGGGAGCCTGAAGCCTAGGGGTGCCCTAGCCTGAAGGCTAGGGGAGCCCTAGCCTTAGCCTAGGGGAGCCCTAGCCTGACGCCTAGGGGTGCCCTAGCCTGAAGGCTAGGGGAGCCCTAGCCTTAGCCTAGGGGAGCCTGAAGCCTAGGGGTGCCCTAGCCTGAAGGCTAGGGGAGCCCTAGCCTTAGCCTAGGGGAGCCCTAGCCTGAAGCCTAGGGGTGCCCTAGCCTGAAGGCTAGGGGAGCCCTAGCCTTAGCCTAGGGGAGCCTGAAGCCTAGGGGTGCCCTAGCCTGAAGGCTAGGGGAGCCCTAGCCTTAGCCTAGGGGAGCCCTAGCCTGAAGCCTAGGGGTGCCCTAGCCTGAAGGCTAGGGGAGCCCTAGCCTTAGCCTAGGGGAGCCTGAAGCCTAGGGGTGCCCTAGCCTGAAGGCTAGGGGAGCCCTAGCCTTAGCCTAGGGGAGCCCTAGCCTGAAGCCTAGGGGTGCCCTAGCCTGAAGGCTAGGGGAGCCCTAGCCTTAGCCTAGGGGAGCCTGAAGCCTAGGGGTGCCCTAGCCTGAAGGCTAGGGGAGCCCTAGCCTTAGCCTAGGGGAGCCCTAGCCTGAAGCCTAGGGGTGCCCTAGCCTGAAGGCTAGGGGAGCCCTAGCCTTAGCCTAGGGGAGCCTGAAGCCTAGGGGTGCCCTAGCCTGAAGGCTAGGGGAGCCCTAGCCTTAGCCTAGGGGAGCCCTAGCCTGAAGCCTAGGGGTGCTCTAGCCTGAAGGCTAGGGGAGCCCTAGCCTTAGCCTAGGTGAGCCCTAGCCTGAAGCCTAGGGGTGCCCTAGCCTGAAGGCTAGGGGAGCCCTAGCCTTAGCCTAGGTGAGCCTGAAGCCTAGGGGTGCCCTAGCCTGAAGGCTAGGGGAGCCCTAGCCTTAGCCTAGGGGAGCCCTAGCCTGAAGCCTAGGGGTGCCCTAGCCTGAAGGCTAGGGGAGCCCTAGCCTTAGCCTAGGGGAGCCTGAAGCCTAGGGGTGCCCTAGCCTGAAGGCTAGGGGAGCCCTAACCTTAGCCTAGGGGAGCCCTAGCCTGAAGCCTAGGGGTGCCCTAGCCTGAAGGCTAGGGGAGCCCTAGCCTTAGCCTAGGGGAGCCTGAAGCCTAGGGGTGCCCTAGCCTGAAGGCTAGGGGAGCCCTAGCCTTAGCCTAGGGGAGCCCTAGCCTTAGCCTAGGGGAGCCCTAGCCTGAAGGCTAGGGGTGCCCTAGCCTGAAGGCTAGGGGAGCCCTAGCCTTAGCCTAGGGGAGCCTGAAGCCTAGGGGTGCCCTAGCCTGAAGGCTAGGGGAGCCCTAGTCTTAGCCTCGGGGAGCCCTAGCCTGAAGGCTAGGGGTGCCCTAGCCTGAAGGCTAGGGGAGCCCTAGCCTTAGCCTAGGGGAGCCTGAAGCCTAGGGGTGCCCTAGCCTGAAGGCTAGGGGAGCCCTAGCCTTAGCCTAGGGGAGCCCTAGCCTGAAGGCTAGGGGTGCCCTAGCCTGAAGGCTAGGGGAGCCCTAGCCTTAGCCTAGGGGAGCCTGAAGCCTAGGGGTGCCCTAGCCTGAAGGCTAGGGGAGCCCTAGCCTTAGCCTAGGGGAGCCCTAGCCTGAAGGCTAGGGGTGCCCTAGCCTGAAGTCTAGGGGAGACCTAGCCTTAGCCTAGGGGAGCCTGAAGCCTAGGGGTGCCCTAGCCTGAAGGCTAGGGGAGCCCTAGCCTTAGCCTAGGGGAGCCCTAGCCTGAAGGCTAGGGGTGCCCTAGCCTGAAGGCTAGGGGAGCCCTAGCCTTAGCCTAGGGGAGCCTGAAGCCTAGGGGTGCCCTAGCCTGAAGGCTAGGGGAGCCCTAGCCTTAGCCTAGGGGAGCCCTAGCCTGAAGGCTAGGGGTGCCCTAGCCTGAAGGCAAGGGGAGCCCTAGCCTTAGCCTAGGGGAGCCTGAAGCCTAGGGGTGCCCTAGCCTGAAGGCTAGGGGAGCCCTAGCCTTAGCCTAGGGGAGCCCTAGCCTGAAGGCTAGGGGTGCCCTAGCCTGAAGGCTAGGGGAGCCCTAGCCTTAGCCTAGGGGAGCCTGAAGCCTAGGGATGCCCTAGCCTGAAGGCTAGGGGAGCCCTAGCCTTAGCCTAGGGGAGCCCTAGCCTGAAGGCTAGGGGTGCCCTAGCCTGAAGGCTAGGGGTGCCCTAGCCTGAAGGCTAGGGGAGCCCTAGCCTTAGCCTAGGGGAGCCTGAAGCCTAGGGGTGCCCTAGCCTGAAGGCTAGGGGAGCCCTAGCCTTAGCCTAGGGGAGCCCTAGCCTGAAGGCTAGGGGTGCCCTAGCCTGAAGGCTAGGGGAGCCCTAGCCTTAGCCTAGGGGAGCCTGAAGCCTAGGGGTGCCCTAGCCTGAAGGCTAGGGGAACCCTAGCCTTAGCCTAGGGGAGCCCTAGCCTGAAGGCTAGGGGTGCCCTAGCCTGAAGGCTAGGGGAGCCCTAGCCTTAGCCTAGGGGAGCCTGAAGCCTAGGGGTGCCCTAGCCTTAGCCTAGGGGAGCCCTAGCCTGAAGGCTAGGGGTGCCCTAGCCTGAAGGCTAGGGGAGCCCTAGCCTTAGCCTAGGGGAGCCTGAAGCCTAGGGGTGCCCTAGCCTGAAGGCTAGGGGAGCCCTAGCCTTAGCCTAGGGGAGCCCTAGCCTGAAGGCTAGGGGAGCCCTAGCCTTAGCCTAGGGGAGCCTGAAGCCTAGGGGTGCCCTAGCCTGAAGGCTAGGGGAGCCCTAGCCTTAGCCTAGGGGAGCCCTAGCCTGAAGGCTAGGGGTGCCCTAGCCTGTAGGCTAGGGGAGCCCTAGCCTTAGCCTAGGGGAGCCTGAAGCCTAGGGGTGCCCTAGCCTGAAGGCTAGGGGAGCCCTAGCCTTAGCCTAGGGGAGCCCTAGCCTGAAGGCTAGGGGTGCCCTAGCCTGAAGGCTAGGGGAGCCCTAGCCTTAGACTAGGGGAGCCTGAAGCCTATGGGTGCCCTAGCCTGAAGGCTAGGGGAGCCCTAGCCTTAGCCTAGGGGAGCCCTAGCCTGAAGGCTAGGGGAGCCCTAGCCTTAGCCTAGGGGAGCCTGAAGCCTAGGGGTGCCCTAGCCTGAAGGCTAGGGGAGCCCTAGCCTTAGCCTAGGGGAGCCCTAGCCTGAAGGCTAGGGGTGCCCTAGCCTGAAGGCTAGGGGAGCCCTAGCCTTAGCCTAGGGGAGCCTGAAGCCTAGGGGTGCCCTAGCCTGATGGCTAGGGGAGCCCTAGCCTTAGCCTAGGGGAGCCCTAGCCTGAAGGCTAGGGGTGCCCTAGCCTGAAGGCTAGGGGAGCCCTAGCCTTAGCCTAGGGGAGCCTGAAGGCTAGGGGTGCCCTAGCCTGAAGGCTAGGGGAGCCCTAGCCTTAGCCTAGGGGAGCCTGAAGGCTAGGGGTGCCCTAGCCTGAAGGCTAGGGGAGCCCTAGCCTTAGCCTAGGGGAGCCTGAAGGCTAGGGGTGCCCTAGCCTGAAGGCTAGGGGAGCCCTAGCCTTAGCCTAGGGGAGCCTGAAGGCTAGGGGTGCCCTAGCCTGAAGGCTACGGGAGCCCTAGCCTTAGCCTAGGGGAGCCTGAAGGCTAGGGGTGCCCTAGCCTGAAGGCTAGGGGAGCCCTAGCCTTAGCCTAGGGGAGCCTGAAGGCTAGGGGAGCCATAGCCTTAGCCTAGGGGAGCCTGAAGGCTAGGGGAGCCCTAGCCTTAGCCTAGGGGAGCCTGAAGGCAAGGGGAGCCCTAGCCTTAGCCTAGGGGAGCCTGAAGGCTAGGGGTGCCCTAGCCTGAAGGCTAGGGGAGCCCTAGCCTTAGCCTAGGGGAGCCTGAAGGCTAGGGGTGCCCTAGCCTGAAGGCTAGGGGAGCCCTAGCCTTAGCCTAGGGGAGCCTGAAGGCTAGGGGAGCCCTAGCCTTAGCCTAGGGGAGCCTGAAGGCTAGGGGTGCCCTAGCCTGAAGGCTAGGGGAGCCCTAGCCTTAGCCTAGGGGAGCCTGAAGGCTAGGGGTGCCCTAGCCTGAAGGCTAGGGGAGCCCTAGCCTTAGCCTAGGGGAGCCTGAAGGCTAGGGGTGCCCTAGCCTGAAGGCTAGGGGAGCCCTAGCCTTAGCCTAGGGGAGCCTGAAGGCTAGGGGTGCCCTAGCCTGAAGGCTAGGGGAGCCCTAGCCTTAGCCTAGGGGAGCCTGAAGGCTAGGGGTGCCCTAGCCTGAAGGCTAGGGGAGCCCTAGCCTTAGCCTAGGGGAGCCTGAAGGCTAGGGGTGCCCTAGCCTGAAGGCTAGGGGAGCCCTAGCCTTAGCCTAGGGGAGCCTGAAGGCTAGGGGTGCCCTAGCCTGAAGGCTAGGGGAGCCCTAGCCTTACCCTAGGGGAGCCTGAAGGCTAGGGGTGCCCTAGCCTGAAGGCTAGGGGAGCCCTAGCCTTAGCCTAGGGGAGCCTGAAGGCTAGGGGTGCCCTAGCCTGAAGGCTAGGGGAGCCCTAGCCTTAGCCTAGGGGAGCCTGAAGGCTAGGGGTGCCCTAGCCTGAAGGCTAGGGGAGCCCTAGCCTTAGCCTAGGGGAGCCTGAAGGCTAGGGGTGCCCTAGCCTGAAGGCTAGGGGAGCCCTAGCCTTAGCCTAGGGGAGCCTGAAGGCTAGGGGTGCCCTAGCCTGAAGGCTAGGGGAGCCCTAGCCTTAGCCTAGGGGAGCCTGAAGCCTAGGGGTGCCCTAGCCTGAAGGCTAGGGGAGCCCTAGCCTTAGCCTAGGGGAGCCTGAAGCCTAGGGGTGCCCTAGCCTGAAGGCTAGGGGAGCCCTAGCCTTAGCCTAGGGGAGCCTGAAGCCTAGGGGTGCCCTAGCCTGAAGGCTAGGGGAGCCCTAGCCTTAGCCTAGGGAGCCTGAAGCCTAGGGGTGCCCTAGCCTGAAGGCTAGGGGAGCCCTAGCCTTAGCCTAGGGGAGCCTGAAGCCTAGGGGTGCCCTAGCCTGAAGGCTAGGGGAGCCCTAGCCTTAGCCTAGGGGAGCCTGAAGCCTAGGGGTGCCCTAGCCTGAAGGCTAGGGGAGCCCTAGCCTTAGCCTAGGGGAGCCTGAAGCCTAGGGGTGCCCTAGCCTGAAGGCTAGGGGAGCCCTAGCCTTAGCCTAGGGGAGCCTGAAGCCTAGGGGTGCCCTAGCCTGAAGGCTAGGGGAGCCCTAGCCTTAGGCTAGGGGAGCCTGAAGCCTAGGGGTGCCCTAGCCTGAAGGCTAGGGGAGCCCTAGCCTTAGGCTAGGGGAGCCCTAGCCTGAAGCCTAGGGGTGCCCTAGCCTGAAGGCTAGGGGAGCCCTAGCCTTAGCCTAGGGGAGCCTGAAGCCTAGGGGTGCCCTAGCCTGAAGGCTAGGGGAGCCCTAGCCTTAGCCTAGGGGAGCCCTAGCCTGAAGCCTAGGGGTGCCCTAGCCTGAAGGCTAGGGGAGCCCTAGCCTTAGCCTAGGGGAGCCTGAAGCCTAGGGGTGCCCTAGCCTGAAGGCTAGGGGAGCCTTAGCCTTAGCCTAGGGGAGCCCTAGCCTGAAGCCTAGGGGTGCGCTAGCCTGAAGGCTAGGGGAGCCCTAGCCTTAGCCTAGGGGAGCCCTAGCCTGAAGCCTAGGGGTGCCCTAGCCTGAAGGCTAGGGGAGCCCTAGCCTTAGCCTAGGGGTGCCTGAAGCCTAGGGGTGCCCTAGCCTGAAGGCTAGGGGAGCCCTAGCCTTAGCCTAGGGGAGCCTGAAGCCTAGGGGTGCCCTAGCCTGAAGGCTAGGGGAGCCCTAGCCTTAGCCTAGGGGAGCCCTAGCCTGAAGCCTAGGGGTGCCCTAGCCTGAAGGCTAGGGGAGCCCTAGCCTTAGCCTAGGGGAGCCTGAAGCCTAGGGGTGCCCTAGCCTGAAGGCTAGGGGAGCCCTAGCCTTAGCCTAGGGGAGCCCTAGCCTGAAGCCTAGGGGTGCCCTAGCCTGAAGGCTAGGGGAGCCCTAGCCTTAGCCTAGGGGAGCCTGAAGCCTAGGGGTGCCCTAGCCTGAAGGCTAGGGGAGCCCTAGCCTTAGCCTAGGGGAGCCCTAGCCTGAAGCCTAGGGGTGCCCTAGCCTGAAGGCTAGGGGAGCCCTAGCCTTAGCCTAGGGGAGCCTGAAGCCTAGGGGTGCCCTAGCCTGAAGGCTAGGGGAGCCCTAGCCTTAGGCTAGGGGAGCCCTAGCCTGAAGCCTAGGGGTGCCCTAGCCTGAAGGCTAGGGGAGCCCTAGCCTTAGCCTAGGGGAGCCTGAAGCCTAGGGGTGCCCTAGCCTGAAGGCTAGGGGAGCCCTAGCCTTAGCCTAGGGGAGCCCTAGCCTGAAGCCTAGGGGTGCCCTAGCCTGAAGGCTAGGGGAGCCCTAGCCTTAGCCTAGGGGAGCCTGAAGCCTAGGGGTGCCCTAGCCTGAAGGCTAGGGGAGCCCTAGCCTTAGCCTAGGGGAGCCCTAGCCTGAAGCCTAGGGGTGCCCTAGCCTGAAGGCTAGGGGAGCCCTAGCCTTAGCCTAGGGGAGCCTGAAGCCTAGGGGTGCCCTAGCCTGAAGGCTAGGGGAGCCCTAGCCTTAGCCTAGGGGAGCCCTAGCCTGAAGCCTAGGGGTGCCCTAGCCTGAAGGCTAGGGGAGCCCTAGCCTTAGCCTAGGGGAGCCTGAAGCCTAGGGGTGCCCTAGCCTGAAGGCTAGGGGAGCCCTAGCCTTAGCCTAGGGGAGTCCTAGCCTGAAGCCTAGGGGTGCCCTAGCCTGAAGGCTAGGGGAGCCCTAGCCTTAGCCTAGGGAAGCCTGAAGCCTAGGGGTGCCCTAGCCTGAAGGCTAGGGGAGTCCTAGCCTTAGCCTAGGGGAGCCCTAGCCTGAAGCCTAGGGGTGCCCTAGCCTGAAGGCTAGGGGAGCCCTAGCCTTAGCCTAGGGGAGCCCTAGCCTGAAGCCTAGGGGTGCCCTAGCCTGAAGGCTAGGGGAGCCCTAGCCTTAGCCTAGGGGAGCCTGAAGCCTAGGGGTGCCCTAGCCTGAAGGCTAGGGGAGCCCTAGCCTTAGCCTAGGGGAGCCCTAGCCTGAAGCCTAGGGGTGCCCTAGCCTGAAGGCTAGGGGAGCCCTAGCCTTAGCCTAGGGGAGCCTGAAGCCTAGGGGTGCCCTAGCCTGAAGGCTAGGGGAGCCCTAACCTTAGCCTAGGGGAGCCCTAGCCTGAAGCCTAGGGGTGCCCTAGCCTGAAGGCTAGGGGAGCCCTAGCCTTAGCCTAGGGGAGCCTGAAGCCTAGGGGTGCCCTAGCCTGAAGGCTAGGGGAGCCCTAGCCTTAGCCTAGGGGAGCCCTAGCCTGAAGGCTAGGGGTGCCCTAGCCTGAAGGCTAGGGGAGCCCTAGCCTTAGCCTAGGGGAGCCCTAGCCTGAAGGCTAGGTGTGCCCTAGCCTGAAGGCTAGGGGAGCCCTAGCCTTAGCCTAGGGGAGCCTGAAGCCTAGGGGTGCCCTAGCCTGAAGGCTAGGGGAGCCCTAGCCTTAGCCTAGGGGAGCCCTAGCCTGAAGGCTAGGGGTGCCCTAGCCTGAAGGCTAGGGGAGCCCTAGCCTTAGCCTAGGGGAGCCTGAAGCCTAGGGGTGCCCTAGCCTGAAGGCTAGGGGATCCCTAGCCTTAGCCTAGGGGAGCCCTAGCCTGAAGGCTAGGGGTGCCCTAGCCTGAAGGCTAGGGGAGCCCTAGCCTTAGCCTAGGGGAGCCTGAAGCCTAGGGGTGCCCTAGCCTGAAGGCTAGGTGAGCCCTAGCCTTAGCCTAGGGGAGCCCTAGCCTGAAGGCTAGGGGTGCCCTAGCCTGAAGGCTTGGGGAGCCCTAGCCTTAGCCTAGGGGAGCCTGAAGCCTAGGGGTGCCCTAGCCTGAAGGCTAGGGGAACCCTAGCCTTAGCCTAGGGGAGCCCTAGCCTGAAGGCTAGGGGTGCCCTAGCCTGAAGGCTAGGGGTGCCCTAGCCTGAAGGCTAGGGGAGCCCTAGCCTTAGCCTAGGGGAGACTGAAGCCTAGGGGTGCCCTAGCCTGAAGGCTAGGGGAGCCCTAGCCTTAGCCTAGGGGAGCCCTAGCCTGAAGGCTAGGGGTGCCCTAGCCTGAAAGCTAGGGGAGCCCTAGCCTTAGCCTAGGGGAGCCTGAAGCCTAGGGGTGCCCTAGCCTGAAGGCTAGGGGAGCCCTAGCCTTAGCCTAGGGGAGCCCTAGCCTGAAGGCTAGGGGTGCCCTAGCCTGAAGGCTAGGGGAGCCCTAGCCTTAGCCTAGGGGAGCCTGAAGCCTAGGGGTGCCCTAGCCTGAAGGCTAGGGGAGCCCTAGCCTTAGCCTAGGGGAGCCCTAGCCTGAAGGCTAGGGGTGCCCTAGCCTGAAGGCTAGGGGAGCCCTAGCCTTAGCCTAGGGGAGCCTGAAGCCTAGGGGTGCCCTAGCCTGAAGGCTAGGGGAGCCCTAGCCTTAGCCTAGGGGAGCCCTAGCCTGAAGGCTAGGGGTGCCCTAGCCTGAAGGCTAGGGGAGCCCTAGCCTTAGCCTAGGGGAGCCTGAAGCCTAGGGGTGCCCTAGCCTGAAGGCTAGGGGAGCCCTAGCCTTAGCCTAGGGGAGCCCTAGCCTGAAGGCTAGGGTTGCCCTAGCCTGAAGGCTAGGGGAGCCCTAGCCTTAGCCTAGGGGAGCCTGAAGCCTAGGGGTGCTCTAGCCTTAGCCTAGGGGTGCCCTAGCCTGAAGGCTAGGGGAGCCCTAGCCTTAGCCTAGGGGAGCCTGAAGCCTAGGGGTGCCCTAGCCTGAAGGCTAGGGGAGCCCTAGCCTTAGCCTAGGGGAGCCCTAGCCTGAAGGCTAGGGGAGCCCTAGCCTTAGCCTAGGGGAGCCTGAAGCCTAGGGGTGCCCTAGCCTGAAGGCTAGGGGAGCCCTAGCCTTAGCCTAGGGGAGCCCTAGCCTGAAGGCTAGGGGTGCCCTAGCCTGAAGGCTAGGGGAGCCCTAGCCTTAGCCTAGGGGAGCCTGAAGGCTAGGGGTGCCCTAGCCTGAAGGCTAGGGGAACCCTAGCCTTAGCCTAGGGGAGCCTGAAGCCTAGGGGTGCCCTAGCCTGAAGGCTAGGGGAGCCCTAGCCTTAGCCTAGGGGAGCCTGAAGCCTAGGGGTGCCCTAGCCTGAAGGCTAGGGGAGCCCTAGCCTTAGCCTAGGGGAGCCTGAAGCCTAGGGGTGCCCTAGCCTGAAGGCTAGGGGAGCCCTAGCCTTAGCCTAGGGGAGCCTGAAGCCTAGGGGTACCCTAGCCTGAAGGCTAGGGGAGCCCTAGCCTTAGCCTAGGGGAGCCTGAAGCCTAGGGGTGCCCTAGCCTGAAGGCTAGGGGAGCCCTAGCCTTAGCCTAGGGGAGCCTGAAGCCTAGGGGTGCCCTAGCCTGAAGGCTAGGGGAGCCCTAGCCTTAGCCTAGGGGAGCCTGAAGCCTAGGGGTGCCCTAGCCTGAAGGCTAGGGGAGCCCTAGCCTTAGCCTAGGGGAGCCTGAAGCCTAGGGGTGCCCTAGCCTGAAGGCTAGGGGAGCCCTAGCCTTAGCCTAGGGGAGCCTGAAGCCTAGGGGTGCCCTAGCCTGAAGGCTAGGGGAGCCCTAGCCTTAGGCTAGGGGAGCCCTAGCCTGAAGCCTAGGGGTGCCCTAGCCTGAAGGCTAGGGGAGCCCTAGCCTTAGCCTAGGGGAGCCTGAAGCCTAGGGGTGCCCTAGCCTGAAGGCTAGGGGAGCCCTAGCCTTAGCCTAGGGGAGCCTGAAGCCTAGGGGTGCCCTAGCCTGAAGGCTAGGGGAGCCCTAGCCTTAGCCTAGGGGAGCCCTAGCCTGAAGCCTAGGGGTGCCCTAGCCTGAAGGCTAGGGGAGCCCTAGCCTTAGCCTAGGGGAGCCTGAAGCCTAGGGGTGCCCTAGCCTGAAGGCTAGGGGAGCCCTAGCCTTAGCCTAGGGGAGCCCTAGCCTGAAGCCTAGGGGTGCGCTAGCCTGAAGGCTAGGGGAGCCCTAGCCTTAGCCTAGGGGAGCCCTAGCCTGAAGCCTAGGGGTGCCCTAGCCTGAAGGCTAGGGGAGCCCTAGCCTTAGCCTAGGGGTGCCTGAAGCCTAGGGGTGCCCTAGCCTGAAGGCTAGGGGAGCCTTAGCCTTAGCCTAGGGGAGCCTGAAGCCTAGGGGTGCCCTAGCCTGAAGGCTAGGGGAGCCCTAGCCTTAGCCTAGGGGAGCCCTAGCCTGAAGCCTAGGGGTGCCCTAGCCTGAAGGCTAGGGGAGCCCTAGCCTTAGCCTAGGGGAGCCTGAAGCCTAGGGGTGCCCTAGCCTGAAGGCTAGGGGAGCCCTAGCCTTAGCCTAGGGGAGCCCTAGCCTGAAGCCTAGGGGTGCCCTAGCCTGAAGGCTAGGGGAGCCCTAGCCTTAGCCTAGGGGAGCCTGAAGCCTAGGGGTGCCCTAGCCTGAAGGCTAGGGGAGCCCTAGCCTTAGCCTAGGGGAGCCCTAGCCTGAAGCCTAGGGGTGCCCTAGCCTGAAGGCTAGGGGAGCCCTAGCCTTAGCCTAGGGGAGCCTGAAGCCTAGGGGTGCCCTAGCCTGAAGGCTAGGGGAGCCCTAGCCTTAGGCTAGGGGAGCCCTAGCCTGAAGCCTAGGGGTGCCCTAGCCTGAAGGCTAGGGGAGCCCTAGCCTTAGCCTAGGGGAGCCTGAAGCCTAGGGGTGCCCTAGCCTGAAGGCTAGGGGAGCCCTAGCCTTAGCCTAGGGGAGCCCTAGCCTGAAGCCTAGGGGTGCCCTAGCCTGAAGGCTAGGGGAGCCCTAGCCTTAGCCTAGGGGAGCCTGAAGCCTAGGGGTGCCCTAGCCTGAAGGCTAGGGGAGCCCTAGCCTTAGCCTAGGGGAGCCCTAGCCTGAAGCCTAGGGGTGCCCTAGCCTGAAGGCTAGGGGAGCCCTAGCCTTAGCCTAGGGGAGCCTGAAGCCTAGGGGTGCCCTAGCC